>NC_057800.1:33740917-33759460 GCF_018294505.1 Triticum aestivum | reverse complement strand
ATATTTCTGTTAAAATATTGCATAGGTATTTTATGAAATAATATAAACTTTTTTAACGCAATTTGTTTTAAATATTGTATATTGTTTGTAACACACAATTATAATTAATATATTTTAACAATGAAATGAAAAAAAACAAACACGTTCAAAACCGAGCCACACTGTGGTCCGTTTTAGCCACACGGGCTCGTTATGTCATAAACCTAAATTTATCATTTTGCCATCTGATGTTGTCGGTCGGAGTGGTATGTACGGCTGCGAATAAAAAAAAGATTTATGTCGTTCAGCTTTATGTTTACAAAGTATACGAATCCTTTTTTTAGGATCATATGAATCATTTCTTAACACTAAGGTGTTTGGTTCCAGAAGTGGAACGGAAATGTAAACATAATGGGTTTACACCGTTGATGTAAACGATATCGGCCAAAATCCATTCTTGTTTGGTTAAGTGTTCTAATGGTAATGGATACCGGCAAGAAAATCGGAGCCCCAGCGTAAAAAGAAATGAAAAAAAAAAACAGAAAACCCACGTCTAGGCAGCTAGCACGGGACTGGGCGTGGTTTGGGGATGGAAGCCAGAAGAATTCGCCCGAGTCGGCTCGCTCTGGCTATAACGTAAATTGTGATGGGACCTGTCTATGCGGGATCTGCAAAGCGAAGCAAACACGATTAACGGTATCGGTTTGCGATGTAATCAGATACCGGGTGTAAAATTGCGAACCAAACACCTCCAAATTTGAACTGGTCGGCTGGCTAGCCACGCACACCTGTGTCGCTAGTTCGAACCCCAGACTATTTTCAATTATTAAATTGATTAATAGTTATTTTTACAAGTTATTAGTTTTTCTTTGAGGGCCTTTTTATAAGAAAACAACTATTTTGGGGGGTTTTCCGCAAAACAAAAGCAGGTCACACGCCTTGTCCCTGACACCCTGGCGTGCCTCATGGATGTATAAAATCAAGATTTGAACTGTATATACACGGGCGTCAATCGGGTTCTACGTGCAAATCAAGAACGAGGAAGAGATCACCATGTTGGTCATCCCGCCTGCCTTTAGGACGGTGATAAAGAAATGGCAGTCGTCAACGAGGGTGTCGTCAGCCTCTGCCGACAAGTGGTGTGTGTTCTAGGTGTAGGGCCATACATTTCAGGGGCAGATGGTGCTCGGGAGCAGTTGAGACTACTTCTGTCGGCGCCACACAATTATCCACAGCGACTTGCTCGTCATGTGGCTCTCCGGGCTAGGCTTGATCGTCTGAACTTACTGGAAAACTGTATATTTTGCTCAACTTAGTGCAAAACTATAACTATATATTTTGCTCAGGGTTCAACACCTGGGGTCGTGCAGGGGCATGTGATGCCTTTGATGTCTTCAACTATGGTCTAATTAGGTAATTATGTATGATATGAAATAAGCAGGAGTATTTAGCTATTGTTCTTATTTCTACTGTTAATTGTATTATGTTGTTCTTATGTTATGTACTAGCGGGTAGTGCGCGGCGGCACGCCGCGCCCCGTTGTTTCATTCGAGATTTGTTTTCATTGAGTTTTTCAGAATTTTGTTCCACAATGTGATGTGTGCATCTTTGTAGTGAGTAAGATAATAGTTGTTTCTAGATACAGTTTTTATATTCGTGACTCGCTGGTACATTCATGTGCTGTATTTGGCTTAAACTTGTATGCAGGTTATTGAACATATTTTCGTTTTGCATGAAAACATAGATATTTATGGATCTAGTTTTTTTTTTCAAGAACATGCAAGAGCGCTGCATGTCTTTTCCATTAAGATAGAAAGAGAGGAGCCGAGTCACAGGATCATTACATGGAATTCCGCCTAGGCTCAGGCCACTGTAAGTACTAGTGAACCTGAAAAGGGTATCCACCGTCAACCCTAGCGCTAATCCAAAGCCGGAGCTCCGCCCTAATGAGCTCTACCGTGGCGGCGGCCGAAGAGGCCTTGCGTTCGAAGACGCGGCTGTTGCGCTCGAGCCAGATGAAACGTAAAGTGGCGAGGGTAGTGGTGTTGAGAAGTCTTCGTTAGCTCGCCGGCGCGGTCTCCACCATGTTGGGCCACCATTCTACTAGCGGCTTCGTACCGTCCGGAGTGAATCTGTGCAGTCTCAGCGGAAGCAGAACGCGGTACCAGACCTCGCGCGCGAACACACAGCCCAGGAGCATGTGGTTGACATCCTCGTCTTGTTGGCAACACAGCTGGCACAGTCTAGTGTGCGGCATGTTTCTGCGAGCCAGACGATCGGCCGTCCACAACCTTGCTCTCACCGCAAGCCATGCAAAGATCTTAACTTCGAGCGGCGCCCAAGATCGCCAGATGTGGTCCGCGCATGGCGCGAGCTCCCTTCCCAGGAAGAAGGCGGCGTAAGTGTCCCGGGAGGAGTACTTGGCGGCCACTCCAAGCTGCTAGGAGAACTCGTCTCGTCTGGCGCCTCCGAAAGAGTGACATGCCGCACGTCCTCCCAGATGTCGAGGAACTCGGCGATGGCCGGCACCGTTGGTGCTCCACGAATTGCATGAACCCAGGCATGATCATGCAAGGCCTCCGCGACGCTCATCCTTTTGCTGGCCGGCTGGACGAAATGAAGGAGATGTGGAGCCCTTAGCGCTAGAGCGCGGCCGTCGAGCCAAGAGTCATGCCAAAAGCTAGCTCCGCGCCCGTTCCTCATGGTGCACCTGAGCGCCGCCTGGCCAAGAGACATGGCCATGTCCGAGATGCCCAGTTCCAGGCCTGCCCAAGACTTATCCATCACCGTTTTCTGAAACCAAAGCCAGCGCAACCGCGATGCTTGGTTCAGAAGCCGCAGATTGAGCACGCCCAGCCCACCCAGAGGCTTCGGGGAGCAAACAATATACCAAGCCACGAGACAGCACCCGCCCCTGGCGTCCTCGAGCCCGCCCCAGAAGAAGCCCCTACGCAGCTTATCGATACATTTGAAGAACCATTGTGGGAGATCCAGCGCCATCAGGTGAAAGATAGGCATCGCTGTGAGTTTGCAGTTCACCAGCGTCAGTCTGCCTGCTCGACGGAGGAGGCCGGCCTTCCATGTAGGCAGCTGGGCTGCAATCCTGTCCACAAGGGGTTGGAGCTCAGTACGGGTCAGGGCACGCAGCGATAGGGAAAGGCCAAGGTAGGTGATTGGCAACTCCTTGACGGCGCAGCCCGCCGCCTGAACAATGCCCTGTACGTCGTCCACACTGCAGCGGATCAAGGAGATGGAGCTCTTGGCGAAGTTGCAGCGAAGTCCCGTGGCCTCGCCGAAGCATTCTAGGATTCCCTTTGCCGCGTCCATCTCGGCGGCCGAGGGCCTGAGCAGGAGGATGGCGTCGTTTGCGTATAGCGATAGGCGATGGCGCACCCCTAGCGCATGGAGCGAGGAGAAAACACCCACCGCCTCCGCTTTTCTGAACATGGCAGTGAGAACATCCATGACGATGATGAACATCATTGGAGACACAGGATCCCCTTGGCGCAGCCCCTTTCCGTGCCAGAAGCTTGTGCTGGCCGAGCCATTGACGAGCACCTGGGTGCTTGCCGTTGAGAGGAGAGTGGAGATCCGTCTGATCCACCTTGGGCCAAATCCACGATGCGACAACACCTCAAGGAGGAACGGCCATGAGACACTGTCAAAAGCTTTGGCGATGTCGATTTTGAAGATGATAGCCGGCGCTCGCTTACGTTGGAGGGTGCGGATGGACTGTTGCACGAGCATGAAGTTGTCCAGGATAGACCTACCGGAGATGAAGGCACTCTGATTGCGGTCAACCAGCTTTGGATCAGCGGGGCGAGCTCAGTCGACAATGCTTTGGCGAGGATTCTGGCGAAACTGTGAATAAGGCTTATGGGCCTGAAGTCTTTGATGTCAATGGCGCCCTCCGCTTTTGGCAGCAGAACGATGAAGTCCTCGTTAAGCCTTTCCAGCCCCTTGCCATCCGCACCATCGAAGGCCTGCACAGCCTTCATCACCGCCTCCTTGATAATGGCCCAACACGTCTGATAAAATCGCGTGGTGAAGCCATCAGGCCCCGAGGCCTTATCAGGCTGCATGGCCTTTATAGTGCTCCAGATTAGGGTTTCAGAAAGGGGGGCCTCGAGCATCGTAGTGTCGACCGCCAGCAGCTCGAGAGCAGCCAGGCGGAGCGTGTGCTGCCGCAGCACCGGCCTGCCTAGGAGGCCCGCGTAGAAGTCCCCTGCCATCTCACACATGCCCGCCCGCGATGTTGCCTCTGCCGCGCCGCGCTTCTGCCTGAATATGTCACTACTAGGAAAAGGCCTACTAATGGCACACCTAATTTGGCCATTAATGGCGCACCACTGGTGCGCCATTAGTATCTGGTATACTAATGGCGCACCCCAGATGCGCCATTAGTATATACAATAGTGCTCCATTAGTATGCCTCCCAGGGGGCCATGTATACCCAGGTGCTTTGGCATACTAATGGCGCACGACAGCAAGATGCGCCATTAGTAACTTCGGCATACTAATGACGCACTGTTTAATGATGCGCCATTAGTATCCTTTGGCATACTAATGGCGCACTATGATGTGATGCGCCATTAGTATGAATATTAGGTTTTTTTATTTTTTTATTTTCTGTTTTTTGCACAGGTTACAAAATGTATAATTGGATAAAATATAGACAGCACACATCAACAACAGATTCATCGAATACAATAGAAGATTAGTCTCTGAATACAATTCATCATTTTAGTCTCCGAATACAAGTCATCATATTAGTCTCCGAATTGAAAAGACCGAACAAAGATAGAACATTATACTACAAGTCTCGAGACCGCGAGTTTGTCTTCACATTACAAATCGATATCGATCATCTAAACTACCATCACATAGAAGAGAGCTGCGGTCATCACGATGAGCATCATCACGATGAAACTCGTCTTCATCCGATTCCTCCAACGCACCCTCCCCTCTCCCGCTAGATAGCGGACGTATCTAGATTTGGCCTCGGCCCTAGTGGCGTACCCTTTGTAACTGTTACCGCTGAATCGGTGAACCTGTCTCCGACACTCCTCCCAGTCGTCGTAGACTCCGGGAACCTTACCCTTGTACACGACATACCACGACATCTCTATGCAGTAGCCAAACGAAACGTTAGTACCAATTCACAGACAATACATAAGAAATATATAAGTATGCAACAGAACGATCGGAAGAGAAAAGCAAGACATTAATAGCATCGATTACATCTTAAGTTGAACGACTCTCGAAACCAAAGAGACATACTACAAGTTCATTAAAGTTTAATTACATCATGAGCCAATCGATGTTTCAGAACTAGACACAGCATCACTGCTTTCGACTCGACTCAAGGGACCGGAGCGTGGATGAAGCCGCCGTCTATCGTGGGAGTCATGAAAGAACGGGCGTTGTCAGCCTGCATTTGTAGGATTGTGTCGATGTCACTGTTGGACGGTTGATTTCTGAGGTAGAACTGCCCCGCGGTACAAAGGACATCTTGATGGATGATTTCCGCAAACTCCGACTGGATGCGAAAGAATTCTTGTCTGATGTCCGCGTCCTGGATTGCCGACACGCTCACGGCCCAATCTTTGAGTCTACTCGGTAGCAGAAGTTGATGATGGTCTCGTATGATCGCCCACATGTGATGGATGGCGTAGTAGGCACCCTTCTGACCGCCAGGCGGCTGCTTGACGCAGTAGAACGTCGTATTGTGGGAGAACACGTGCTTGCCGTACTTACGAATAGGCCTGGTGAAGGTGCCTCCAGATTTGACGTAGCCGGGGAGAACATCATCAAGAACCTTCTTGACATTTGTGTAGTCTACGTTCGACTGACGGTCCGGGTCGAAATACATGGCCATGGAATATTTGGGGCTTAGGAGGATGAGCGTGCAACGTGTGTCACTGCAGAAAACACGGAATGTTAAAAGAAAAACGATTGAAATCTAAGAATTCATATGTTACGGGGCGGTTGAGGGGAGGACTTACTCGAGAAAGTAAGGCACAAGGAAGTTATCCTTATCTTGGTTTGCCAGAATGACGCCTTCGAGGTAAGAACTCGCGACTTGCCGGTCCCCAGCGCTGCCCAAGATCTTGGCACGCATGTAGAAGGGTCGACTATCACGATGTCCGGGGTCTTGTCGCGAATGATCTGCATCTCCATACTCAGTGAAAATAGCCGAACGAAGGTGTAGTGCAGCGGATGAAGGTTCAACATAGCGTGGATGTCATCAAACCGCAGGACGATCGTACCCCTGATGGTTTCTTGCGCCATTAGTGTCAATCCCATCTATAGCCCTTTTTCTAGTAGTATGTGGTTTTTCCGATGCCGCTGGCTCGCATAGATCTTGAAAAACGCCTCGGTTGCCTCCCCAGCCTTTAGCCACGAGATGCGCGACTTCTGCCGGGCAATGGTCCGCTGCAAAGACGCCAGCCCAAGTACCTTCCTCTTGAGCTGCTTGCGGAGCCATGATTCTCCGCTCGACAAAGGTCGGGAGTCCATCGCCTGATCGAAGCAGAGGATGAGCTCGTTTGCCAGCAGCATCTGCTCCTTGATGTTGCCAACCTTGGCCTGATTCCACCTGGTCAGCGCCTTAGCAGTGGCCTTTAGCCGTAAAAATAGATCCACGAAGGGGTTGGCTTTCGAGGGCAGCGAGTTCCAGCTCGTTGCGACGACATCATGGAACCCGGGAAGAGAAGGCCAGTTGTTCTGGAAGTGGAACCGTGATTTGCGATGGAACGAGACGTTGGTTGACATGAGAAGCGATAGTGATCGAAGATGGAGGAGGACAAGGCTTGCAACAAGTGCCCTGGGTGCCCGGTGTCCCAATCTGCCGTGGAGAACCAACGGTCTATCTTTTCCAAGGTAGGACGAGTCCTCTCATTGCTCCACGTATATCTTCGTCCAATGAGGCATGCTTCCTTGAGCTCCAAATCGTTTAGGAGGCGCCGAAAGCGCCCCATCATGCGCCTGTTGATCAAGTTGTTGTTTTTGTCCGCCGCTTCAACAATGAGATTGAAATCTCTCGCTACCGCCCAAGGTCCCGCACAAGCCCCCCTGATAGCCCAGAGCTCATCAAGGAACATAGGTTTCAACGTGTTGTCAGTTGGGTTGTAAACTGCGGTAAGCGTCCACTGATTGCCCTCCCCAAAAATCATCTCCACCGTGGCAGAAAACTGGTCGATCCAGAATGCGGGCACTGTGGCCACCGTGGAGTCCCATGCGATGATGATTCCGCCAGCCATGCCTTGTGCAGGAAGGGCCACGAACGCGTCAAATTTCAGCCCTAGCAGCAAGTGGATCATGCGCTGATCCACCCTCTCGAGTTTTGACTCCAGAAGGCACACTACCGACGCCAAGGCGTCCTCCACCAAGCTTCTCATGGCAGCCCCCCTAGCTGCGCTGTTGAGACCCCTCACGTTCCACACCATAATGTTATGATTTGCAATCTCCATTACAAGGCCTACAGTCCACCAGTCCGATCCTCTAGAACTCTAGAGACAGCGAGGAGTCCTCAAGAGGGACATCTAAGGAGAAAAGCCTCACTAGGGCGTCGATGCGGTGTTGAGGCAGCGGGCTCCGAAACAGCCCCGCATACTTCTGCAGGCATTCCACCGGTGGCTCATCCTCCAGCTCACAGATGCCCATCTTGGACATCAAGACCCGTTGGGCCCGTTTGATGTACGACGACGGCAGGGATTTGGCACTTTGTTGCAACCTCGCGCTGTAGCGGCAAAGCTCGTCCAAAATGATTGGCCTCTTGCGCCGGCCACGCTGCACATCGGGGAGCGGCAGGAGGGGGGCCTATATGTGCTCACGGATCTGTGATAGGACCTGCTCAAGCACGGTAGGCGGGGTAGACGGGCTGGTTGCAGAATCCCGAGCGGGGGTGGCCAGCATATGGGGTGACGTAGCGGGATCAAATGGGCTGCTGCATGGGGGTGTAGCTGGGTGGGCCAGGGCTGCATGTGTACTTATTGGTGAAAGCTCGTGTGGGTCCGCCTGGGGAGAGCAGCGCGCATGCAGCGGGGAAACCGATGCCTCAAAAGCGGGGCCATGGTCAACTAACAGGCGGACCCTGCCCGAGCCGTTGCTGCGGACCGACCAGGAGGCCGACCAGGAGGCAGCAGAAGCATCACGAGAGCGTCCGCGCGCCCCTGTCGAACTGCCACGTAGAGCAGCAATCGTACTGCCCACCTCCGCGGATTGGAAAGACGGGCCGCTGCATGCAGAGGGGGAGCGGCCAACATCCATCAAATCCATATCCACTCCGGATGCACAGCCCGAGGAGGGCCCGGGGCCAGTTCGTACCTGCGATTCCTGGGACCAGGCCCCAGAGTCCACCGTGGTCAAAGCCTGCATGGCCTCAGCGGGCCCCAGCGCAGCGCAGTCGGGCGTGCACATAGAGCCAGCCCCACATGGCATGATGTCACCATCATCAGCGCCGGCAGGTGCCCGCCGGCGATGATTCGACACCGCGTCCACCTTTCCGGCGTAGGAACGCCGGAAATATCCGCCGCTGGGCTCCTCCACGCGCCTAGCAGACGAGCCACCCTCCTCCATCTAGCGGCCCGACGAGCCAGCACCGGGGCCATGGCCATCATTGGAAGGCAGGTAAGGAGGTGGGGCGGCCATGGTGAGGAGGGAGGCTGCGGCGGGCGAGGCACCGCCGGGAGATCGCCCACCCGACGGATCTCGATGGGATACCGCAGAGTGCCAGCGCGAGCTCGGGAGAAAACCCGCGGACGGCCTCGTGCCGCCGGCGCGGGTGGCAGGGCCGGCTCTTCCATGAAGAGGAGCTTGCGGGACGGAATGCGGCAGAGGTCCGCCATGCGAAGCCAGACGCGGAAGTGAGACATGTCGTTACGGCTCGACATTTCCTCCACCATGTCCACCACGTACCCATAGCCGTCTAGGATGACGTCCGCCGTCCTCCGCGTCCACGCATTGGCAGGCACACCGACGAGGTCAAGCGGAACGAGGAAGGGGAGGTTTACCGCCGTGGCCTGCGCCTACCTAATCCAGGGCCGGAGCTGTTGGGGAACGTAGCAGAAATTCAAAATTTTCTTAGGTGTCACCAAGATCTATCTATGGAGAAACCAGCAATGAGGGGAAGGAGAGTTCATCTACATACCCTTGTAGATCGCTAAGCGGAAGCGTTCAAGAGAACCGGGTTGAAGGAGTCGTACTCGTCGTGATCCAAATCACCGGAGATCCTAGTGCCGAACGGACGGCACCTCCGCGTTCAACATACGTACAGCCCGATGACGTCTCCCATGCCTTGATCCAGCAAGGAGAGAGGGAGAGGTTGAGGAAGACTCCATCCAGCAGCAGCACAACGGCGTGGTGGTGGTGGAGGAGCATGGTGATCCAGCAGGGCTTTGCCAAGCACCGCGAGATATGAGGAGAAAGAGAGGTAGGGCTGCGCCAGGGAGAGGTCAGAAACTCGTGTGTGTTGGGCAGCCCAAACCTCAAGTATATATAGGGGGAGGGGAGAGGCTGCGCCCCCACCTAGGGTTCCCTCCCTAGGGGTGGCGGCAGCCCCCAAATCCCATCTGGGTGGTGGCTAGGTGGAGGGGGAGAGGGAGGCGCACCAGGTATGGGCCCTAAGGCCCATCTGCCCTTAGGGTTTGCCCCCCTCCTCCCCTTAGGCGCCTTGGGCCCTTGTGGGGGGGCGCACCAGCCCACCTGGGGCTGGTCCCCTCCCACACTTGGCCCATGCAGCCCTTCGGGGCTTGTGGCCCCACTTGGTGGACCCCCGGGACCCTCCCGGTGGTCCCGGTACGTTACCGATAAAACCCGAAACTTTTCCAGTGACCAAAACAGGACTTCCCATATATAAATATTTACCTCCGGACCATTCCGGAACTCCTCGTGACATCCGGGATCTCATACGGGACTCCGAACAACATTCGGTAACCACATACAAACTTCCTTTATAACCCTAGCGTCACCGAACCTTAAGTGTGTAGACCCTACGGGTTCGGGAACCATGCAGACATGACCGAGACGTTCTCCGGTCAATAACCAACAGCGGGATCTGGATACCCATGTTGGTTCCCACATGTTCCACGATGATCTCATCGGATGAACCACGATGTCGAGGATTCGATCAATCCCGTATACAATTCCCTTTGTTTAGCGGTATTATACTTGCCCGAGATTCGATCGTCGGTATCCCGATACCTTGTTCAATCTCGTTACCGGCAAGTCTCTTTTTACTCGTTCCGTAACACATCATCCCGTGATCAACTCCTTGATCACATTGTGCACATTATGATGATGTCCTACCGAGTGGGCCCAGAGATACCTCTCCGTCACACGGAGTGACAAATCCCAGTCTCGTTTCATGCCAAGCCAACAGACACTTGCGGAGATACCTGTAGTGCACCTTTATAGCCACCCAGTTACGTTGTGACGTTTGGCACACCCAAAGTATTCCTACGGTATCCGGGAGTTGCACAATCTCATGGTCTAAGGAAATGATACTTGACATTTAGAAAGGCTTTAGCATATGAACTACACAATCTTTGTGCTAGGCTTAGGATTGGGTCTAGTCCATCACATCATTCTCCTAATGATGTGATCCCGTTATCAACGACATCCAATGTCCATGGTCAGGAAACCGCAACCATCTATTGATCAACGAGCTAGTCAACTAGAGTCTTACTAGGGACATGGTGTTGTCTATGTATCCACACATGTATCTGAGTTTCCTATCAATACAATTCTAGCATGGATAATAAATGATTATCATGAACAAGGAAATATAATATTACCTAATTTATTATTGCCTCTAGGGCATATTTCCAACAGTCTCCCACTTGCACTAGAGTCAATAATCCAGTTCACATTGATATGTGATTAACACTCAAGGTCACATCCCCATGTGACTAACACCCAAAGAGTTCTGGGTTTGATCATGTTATGCTTGTGAGAGAGGTTTCAGTCAACGGGTCTGCAACATTCAGATCCGTATGTACTTCGCAAATTTCTATGTCATCTTGTAGATGCAACTACTATGCTACATTTGGAGCCATTTCAAATAACTGTTCTACTTGGAGCTATTCTAAATTGTTGCTCCATTATACGTAACCGGTATCTCTATTCAGAGATATCCGGATAGGTGTTAAGCTTGCATCGATGTAACTCTTTACGTCGAACTCTTTATCACCTCCATAACCGAGAAACATTTCCTTATTCCTCTAAGGATAATTTTGACCGCTATCTGGTGATCTACTCCTAGATCACCTTTGTACCCTCTTGCGAGACATGTGGCAAGGCACACATCAGGTGCGGTACTCAGCATGGCATATCGTATAGAGCCTATGACAGAAGCATAGGGGACAACCTTCGTCCTTCCTCTTTCTTCTGCCGTGGTCAATCTTTGAGTCTTACTCAACTTCACACCTTACAACTCAGGTAAGAACCCCTTCTTTGACTGATCTATTTTGAACTCCTTCAAAAACATGTCAAGGTGTGCGTTCTTTGAAAGTATAATCAGGCGTCTTGATCTATCTCTATAGATCTTGATGCTCAATGTTCAAGTAGCTTAATCCAGGCTTTCCATTGAAAACACTTTCCAAATAACCCTATATGCTTTCCAGAAATTCTACGTCATTTCTGATCAACAATATGTCAACAACATATATTCATCAGAAATTCTATAGTGCTCCCACTCACTTCTTTGGAAATACAAGTTTCTCATAAACTTTGTATACACCCAAAATCTTTGATCATCTCATCAAAGCATACATTCCAACTCCGAGATGCTTACTCCAGTCCTTAGAAGGATTGCTGGAGCTTTGCATACTTATTAGCATCTTTCAGGATTGACAAAACCTTCCGGTTGTATCACATACAACCTTTCCTCAAGAAAATTGTCGAGGAAACAATGTTTTGACATCCTATCTGCAAGATTTCATAAATAATGCAGTAATCGCTAATATAATTCCAACAGACTCTTAGCATTGCTACGAGTGAGAAAGTCTCATCATAGTCAACTCCTTGAACTTGTCGGAAAACATCTTAACGACAAGTCGAGCTTTCTTAATGGTGATACTTACCATCATTGTCCGTCTTCCTTTTAAAATCCATATGTACCTAACAGCCTTACGACCATCAAGTAGTTCTTCCAAAGTCTACACTTTGCTTTCATATATGGATCCTCTCTCGGATTATATGGCCTCGAGCCATTTTGGAATCCAGGCCCACCATCGCTTCTCCATAGCTCGTAGGTTCATTGTTGTCTAGCAACATGACTTCCAAGACAGGATTACGTACCACTCTGAAGTAGTACGCATCCTTGCCATCCCACGAGGTTTGGTAGTGACTTGATCTGAAGTTTCATGATCACTATCATAAGCATTCACTTCAATTGGTGTAGGTGCCACAGGAACAACTCCTGTGCCCTGCCACACACTAGTTGAAGAGACGGTTCAATAACCTCATCAAGTCTCCACCATCCTCCCACTCAATTCTTTCGAGAGAAACTTTTCCTCGAGAAAGGACCCGATTCTAGAAACAATCCCTTATTGCTTTCGGATCTGAGATAGGAGGTATACCCAACTGTTTTGGGTGTCCTATGAAGATGCATTTATCCGTTTTGGGTTCGAGCTTATCAGCCTGAAACTTTTTCACATAAGCGTTGCAGCCCCAAACTTTTAAGAAATGACAGCTTAGGTTTCTCCAAACCATAGTTCATACGGTGTCATCTCATCAGAATTACGTGGTGCCCTATTTAAAGTGAATGTGGTTGTCTCTAATGCCTAACCCATAAACTATCGTGGTAATTCGATAAGAGACATCATGGTATGCATCATATCCAATAGGGTGCAGTTATGATGTCCGGACACACCATCATACTATGGTGTTTCAGGCTGTATTAGTTGTGAAACAATTTCCACAATGTCTTAATTCTGTGCCAAACTCGTAATTCAGATATTCATCTCTATGATCATATCATAGATATTTTATCCTCTTGTCACGACGATCTTTCAACTTCACCTTGAAATTACTTGAACCTTTCAATAATTCAGACTCGTGATTCATCAAGTAAATATACTCAACATCTACTCAAATTATTTGTGAAGTAAGAACATAACGATATCCACTACACACCTCAACACTCATTGGACTGCACACATCAAAATGTATTACTTCCAACAAGTTGCTTTCTAGTTCCATTTTACTGAAAACGAGGCTTTCAGTCATCTTGCCCATGTGGTATGATTTGCATGTCTAAGGTGATTCAAAATCAAGTGAGTCCAAATGGTCCATTTGCATGGAGTTTCTTCATGCATATACACCAATAGACATGGTTCGCATGTCTCAAACTTTTCAAAACGAGTGAGCCCAAAGATCCATCAACATAGAGCTTCTTCATGCATTTTATACCGATATGACTTACGTGGCAGTGCCCCAAGTAGGTGGTACTATCATTACTATCGTATATCTTTTTGGCATGAACATGTGTATCACTACGATCGAGATTCAATAAACCATTCATTTTAGGTGTAAGACCATTGAAGGCATTATTCAAATAAACAGAGTAACCATTATTCTCCTTGAATGAATAACCGTATTGTGACAGACATAATCCAATTATGTCTATGCTCAATGCAAGCACCAATCTCGATGGTAGAGGGACCGTGCGATGCTTGATCACATCAAGCTTGGGAAAAACTTCCAACACATATCGCCAGCTCACCTTTAGCTAGTCTCCGTTTACTCCGCAGCTTTTTTATTTCGAGTTTACTAACATTTAGCAACCGAACCGGTATCTAATACCATGGTGCTACTAGGAGTACTAGTAAAGTACACATTAACACAATGTATATCCAATATACTTCTATCGACTTTGCCAGCCTTCTCATCTACCAAGTATCTAGGGTAATTCTGCTCCAGTGGCTATTCCCCTTATTACAGAAGCACTTAGTCTCGGGTTTGGGTTCAACCTTGGGTTTCTTCACTAGAGCAGCAGCTGATTTGACGTTTCATGAAGCATCCCTTTTTGCCCTTGCCCTTCTTGAAACTAGTGGTTTCACCAACCATCAACAATTGATGCTCCTTCTTGATTTCTACTTTTGTGGTGTCAAATATCGCGAATATCTCAAGGATCATCATATATGTCCCTGATATATTATAATTCATCACGAAGCTCTAGCATCTTGGTGGTAATGACTTCGGAGAAATATCACTATCTCATCTGAAAGATCAACTCCCACTCGATTCAAATGATTGTTGTACTCAGACAATCTGAGCACAAGCTCAACAATTGAGCTTTTCTCCCTTAGTTTGCAGGCTAAGAAAATCGTTGGAGGTCTTATACCTCTTGACGTGGGAACGAGCCTGAAATCCCAATTTCAGCCTTCGAAACATCTCATATGTTTCGTGACGTTTCAAAACGTCTTCGGTACCTCAACTCTAAACCGTTTAACTAAACTATCACGTAGTTATCAAAATGTGTATGTCAGATGTTCGCAACATCCACAGACGACATTCGAGGCTCAGCACACTGAGTGGTGCATTAAGGACATAAGCCTTCTATGAAGCAATGAGGACAATCCTCAGTTTACGGACCTAGTCCTCATAATTGCTACTATCATCTTTCAACTAAATTTTCTCTAGGAACATATCTAAACAGTAGAACTGAAGCGCGAGCTACGACATAATTTGCGAAGACCTTTTGACCATGTTCAGGATAATTAAGTTCATCTTATGAACTCCCACTCAGATAGACATCCCTCTATTCATCTAAGTGATTACATGATCCGAGTCACCTAGGCCGTGTCCGATCATCACGTGAGACGAACTAGTCAACATCGGTGAACATCTTCATGTTGATCGTATCTACCATACGACTCATGCTCGACCTTTTGGTCTCTTGTGTTCCGAGGCCATGTCTGTACATGCTAGGCTCGTCAAGTCAACCTAAGTGTTTTGCATGTGTTCTGAGGCCATGTCTGTACATGCTAGGCTCGTCAACACCCATTGTATTCGAACGTAAAAATCTATCACACCCGATCATCACGTGGTGCTTCGAAACGACAAGCTTTTCACAATGGTGCATAGTTAGGGGGAACACTTTCTTGAAATTTTAATGAGGGATCATCTTATTTACTACCGTTGTTCTAAGCAAATAAGATGCATAAACATGATAAACATCACATGCAATCAAAAAATGACATGATATGGCCATCATCACTTTGCTCCTCTTGATCTCCATCTTCGGGGCTCCATAATCATCATCGTCACCGGCATGACACCATGATCTCCATCATCATGATCTCTATCATCGTGTCTTCATGAAGTTGTCTCGCCAACTATTACTTCTACTACTACAGCTAACGGTTAGCAATAAAGTAAAGTAATTACATGACGTTTATGTTGACACGCAGGTCATAAATAAATTAAGACAACTCCTATGGCTCCTGCCGGTTGTCATACTCATCGACATGCAAGTCGTGATTCCTATTACAAGAATATGATCAATCTCATACATCACATATATCATTCATCACATCCTTTTGGCCATATCACATCACATAGCATACCCTGCAAAAACAAGTTAGACGTCCTCTAATTGTTGTTTGCATGTTTTACGTGGCTGCTATGGGTTTCTAGCAAGAATGTTTCTTACCTACGCAAAAACCACAACGTGATATGCCAATTGCTATTTACCCTTCATAAGGACCCTTTTCATCGAATCCGATCCGACTAAAGTGGAAGAGACAGACACCCGCTAGCCACCTTATGCAACTAGTGCATGTCAGTCGGCGGAACCAGTCTCACGTAAGAGTACGTGTAAGGTCGGTCCGAGCCGCTTCATCCCACGATGCTGCCGAATCAAGATTGGACTAGTAACGGTAAGCATATTGAACAAAATCAACTCCCATAACTACTTTGTGTTCTACTCGTGCATAGAAACTACGCATAGACCTAGCTCATGATGCCACTGTTAGGGAACGTAGCAGAAATTCAAAATTTTCTTACGTGTCACCAAGATCTATCTATGGAGAAACCAGCAACGAGGGGAAGGAGAGTGCATCTACATACCCTTGTAGATCGCTAAGCGGAAGCGTTCAAGAGAACGGGGTTGAAGGAGTCGTACTCGTCGTGATCCAAATCACCGGAGATCCTAGTGCCGAACGGACGGCACCTCCGCGTTCAACACACGTACAGCCCGGTGACGTCTCCCATGCCTTGATCCAGCAACGAAAGAGGAAGAGGTTGAGGAAGACTCCATCCAGCAGCAGCACAACAGCGTGGTGGTGGTGGAGGAGCATGGTGATCCAGCAGGGCTTCGCCAAGCACCGCGAGATATGAGGAGAAAGAGAGGTAGGGCTGCGCCAGGGAGAGGTCAGAAACTCGTGTGTGTTGGGCAGCCCAAACCTCAAGTATATATAGGGGGAGGGGAGGGGCTGTGCCCCCACCTAGGGTTCCCTCCCTAGGGGTGGCGGCAGCCCCCAGATCCCATCTGGGTGGCGGCCAGGTGGAGGGAGAGAGGGAGGCGCACCAGGTATGGGCCCTAAGGCCCATCTGCCCTTAAGGTTTGCCCCCGTCCTCCCCTTAGGCGCCTTGGGCCCTTGTGGGGGGGCGCACCAGCCCACCTGGGGCTGGTCCCCTCCCACACTTGGCCCATGCAGCCCTTCGGGGCTTGTGGCCCCACTTGGTGGACCCCCGGGACCCTCCCGGTGGTCCCGGTACGTTACCGATAAAACCCGAAACTTTTCCGGTGACCAAAACAGGACTTCCCATATATAAATCTTTACCTCCAGACCATTCCGGAACTCCTCGTGACATCTGGGATCTCATCCGGGACTCCGAACAACATTCGGTAACCACATACAAACTTCCTTTATAACCCTAGCGTCATCGAACCTTAAGTGTGTAGACCCTACGGGTTCGGGAACCATGCAGACATGACCGAGACGTTCTCCGGTCAATAACCAACAATGGGATCTGGATATCCATGTTGGTTCCCACATGTTCCACGATGATCACATCGGATGAACCACGATGTCGAGGATGCGATCAATCCCGTATACAATTCCCTTTGTCTAGCGGTTTTGTACTTGCCCGAGATTCGATCGTCGGTATCCCGATACCTTGTTCAATCTCGTTACCGGCAAGTCTCTTTTTACTCGTTCCGTAACACATCATCCCGTGATCAACTCCTTGATCACATTGTGCACATTATGATGATGTCCTACCGAGTGGGCCCAGAGATACCTCTCCGTCACACGGAGTGACAAATCCCAGTCTCGATTCGTGCCAACCCAACAGACACTTTTTAAGATACCCATAGTGCACCTTTGTAGCCACCCAGTTACGTTATGACGTTTGGCACATCCAAAGTATTCCTACGGTATCCGGGAGTTGCACAATCTCATGGTCTAAGGAAATGATACTTGACATTTAGAAAAGCTTTAGCATACGAACTACACGATCTTTGTGCTAGGATTAGGATTGGGTCTAGTCCATCACATCATTCTCCTAATGATGTGATCCCGTTATCAACGACATCCAATGTCCATGGTCAGGAAACCGCAACCATCTATTGATCAACGAGCTAATCAACTAGAGGCTTACTAGGGACATGGTGTTGTCTATGTATCCACACATGTATCTGAGTTTCCTATCAATACAATTCTAGCATGGATAATAAACGATTATCATGAATAAGGAAATATAATAATAACTAATTTATTATTGCCTCTAGGGCATATTTCCAACAGGAGCGTCAGCGTGAAGCCCGGGCCGTCCGCCCGACCGCGATCCGCCATGCGCTGCCGGAGGTGAATGGAGTCGCAGAGCACCAGAAAGTCCTCGGGGAAGAAGGCACGGATGGACATGGACGCCGGCCCGACATCAAATGCAGCATGAAGAGCCTCCGCCGCACTGGCCAGATCCACCGCCGGCGGTTTCCGACGATGGTAACCACAACCGCGTGCGCGAGCTCCGCCTCCAGCCGCTCCATCTCCTCGGAGCGCTCAAGGTGGCAACAGGATGGCTCCTCCACCCGCTGCGCCGGCGGCAGCCTTACAACCTCCACCCCGGGGGGGGGGGGGAGCCCGACGAAGGGGACGACGAAGGCCGGGCCATCCACCGATCCCTCACTGGAGTCCTCCCGCACAACATTGCTCCAAGAGCGACCAAGCCGGACGACCTCGGGCGGGGGCGGGGGCGGGGGGACCGCACCCAGCGACGGCCTAGGCATCAGCGGAGACGGAGAGAAGACACGCTGCCGACGAGCAGGCGGCCTGGGGGAGCTGCCACCGGACGAGGAGCCACGCCGCAGCGGGCAGTCCCTGGAGCTGTTCCCGGTGCCATCACAGAGAACACACTTGGTCGGGTTCGTGCACTCCCTCGAGATGTGGTCGTCTTCTCCGCAGTTGTAGCAGTAGCCGAAGAAGCGCGCCGGCAGCCGATAGTGCGGCGGCGGCCTAGGGGCCGGAAGTGTGCGCGCGCCCTCCGCGCGCGGGCGCGAACGCTCCCGGCGTCCCCGCTTCATCCGCCACGGCGCGTCGCCGGCCGCCGGTACCG
>NC_057800.1:33714057-33740568 GCF_018294505.1 Triticum aestivum | reverse complement strand
GGATCCACCGGATCCTGAAAGGGCTACGCGCTCAGCCATGGCGCGGAGCTCTTTATGGATATAGTTATACATGGTTTAAGCATGGGTGCTACATCCTTAAGATACATGATGGTAGGCGAGACTACAAGTTTACAATGGTACCATTGCTTGTATATTCTATAGCTAGAACTGAGACGTCAATCCTCCAGCTGGGTAGGTCTCTGTGATCTAGTGGTACAGTGCATTCCTTTTGGTGCTCTTCCTGGCTAGCATCGACAAGATATCTGAAAACTACAGACAGTTTTTTTTCAACCATTATGGAAATGAAACTATTAGTATCAAATATGTTGTTCTCTTCTCTACAGTATAATAAACAGAGGTTACAAATGCAATAAGAAAAAGAATAGTCTTCCATTACATGTTCTGTGCCACAGCTATAAGCAATGCATAAGATATATGAAGATGCAAAATTCCTCGAAAAAGAAAGATGCAAGATGACAAGACTACCTGCTATCGTGGTCTACCTTGGATAGTGCATTACGCTTCTGAAGTTGCTCAATTTGGTTTCCCATCTCAGCTTTACGCTGACTTGGCATGTACTTGTGTCATCCTCCATGATCACCTACTTGGTTTCTTGAGTAAACTGGAGATGGACACAGGGTTAGAATAAAAAACATAAACATGAAATTTCAGTTGGAGGAGAACCGTTGATCACTGAATAAAATTTTCTGCAGACAATGAAACTTTAAACTGGATCTGATTACTGAATCTAAACAAGAAACCCGAGATGAGTATTAGAAACCAGGTTAAAGTAATCCGAAGACATATAGCTCCCCCAATTCAACTAATCCGAAGTTCAGCTAGTTAGAATTGAACATTAGAAACCAGGTTATGCTCTACGCAATAAGGCCGGAATCAAAATAAGAGCAAGTATAAAATGTGAAGAGGAGCAAGCAAGTCATAGATCCTGTATAATATTGACCATCAGTAAATTCTACAAAATGTCAAAATGCATCATTTTTTGTGTGTGTACTCGTACATGATATCTTAAGGATCATCAAACCTCACTACCAGCTGAATAAGCTAGAGTTGGTTTGGATCTTTACACCACCAATTAAAATTCAGATGAGAAGTAAGATCATGGAACTTCACTAAATCGTGTGTTATTTAAATTAAGGCACTATCCAAGTCCTTCTCCAAGTATCACATCCAGATCACATCACGGAAAGTAAGAATCAAAGTGGCGAACTGAACTGGAAATGCGTTGGACCAGGGTAGAGACTGCGAGAGGCTGAAGATGCGAGGGCAAGGAGAACAGCAAAACCAAGATAAATTAAATATTAAACGTAGGTCTGAACTACACTGTAAGAAGCCAAACATCCTCTCTAGTTATAGATCAAGGTTCGGTTTTTGTACAAGGAACAAAAAGGGAGATGCAATAATGAGTCTATGGTGTTTAAAATGGTGTACACGGAACAAAAAGGTCTGAACTACACTGTACTTCGCGGTCTCATTAATTTTTTTGGAGAACATCCTAGTGACTGGATCAATCAGGTAATTATCATCTGAAATCACTTCCACAATATCTGTTACAACAAACAAATGGTGTTTAAAATAATCATTGTGCAGATGTATGTCTGATTTTGATTTGAATCAAATGTAACATAGCCATATTGAACGAATCATGAATCATATATGCATTGCTGCGCCAAAGGAATGTGCAACTCAAAACAGATCCATGGGCCGATAGATAAAAAGAACAGGGAGAGAATATATATATATATATATATATATATATATATATATATATATATATATATATATATATATATATATATATCAAAAATTACCTGAAGTCCTGGAGGAAAAGCAAAGACAGGGAGCAGCTGGTAAAGTTTCTCTGTAGCTCAGGCTACATGAAACCTCTTATCTTCATCCCTTCAATATTGCTTTGAGATCTATACTCTTCAACTAACTTACAGCAAAAATATTTCTCTTTTTTGTTTTTTCAAATGAAAAAACATATAGACTTCAAACTTTGCAGATCAAACAAAATTTACAACTTCAATGTGTGAAAAAACTTTCAGATTTTTTGGACCAACATAAATATACAAAATGAGGATTTTTTTGATTAAAAAAATAAATTTTAGCATTTAAAATGCATGAAAAAATCTGAAAGTTTTTTCCCACATAGTAATCAAAATGTTTGGTTGTCATGCAAAGTTTGAAGTTTATACGTTGTTTCGTTTGAGAGAAACAAAAATGACAAATATGCCTGCACGGATCATGATGCAAAAATGAATGGTTAAGATAAGGGGTACCACGTAACTTGAGCTACACAAAACCACACTCGGGAGCAGCTCGGCCCTGCAACTGCAAGATTATGCGACTGGCTCGGCAAGACAGGTGCTGCTGGAAAAAACACAATAAAAGATGATGATATATGGTACTCTGTACCCCTGTCTGTTTTTTTTTTCAACTGTGCTAATAATGCAATTAAGCTACTTCTGATTCCTAGAATTAGTGGCAAAGAAATAAACATTACATACTACTATTGCAAGGCACCAAGCCGCAGACTCAGCTGCAATTGCTTGACCCTGAAGAGGCAGCGAGCGCGCATGTGCGTGTAGAACAGTACCTTCTATCACGCGCGTGGTTTCCCGAGCACCTGCGCCGCTGCGCCTGCGCCCCGAACCTGCCCGACCACGGCCAGCTCCTGCTCCACTAAATCTTGCGCCGCGTAGTCGTGCTCGAGGTCGCTGCAGCCTCAGCAGTCCAACCCTCACATTCACCACCACACGCACGCGCACAAGGAAGACCCGCCCTCGCTGCTGCCACGTCACGCACGCCGGCTGTCTGAGAGGCACGCATGATCCAGAAGCACTTCCGTCGCTTCCGGGCATGGGGCTCCCGCAGGCTGCGCGGGCTCATGAGGCTGGCGATGCTTAGCTCCATGGCTGCATGTCTCCGGGCGTTCCTTTCGGGCCTCAGGCTAGAGGTGGCCGCTGCCGCCTTGTGCCCTCCATACATGGTTAGTGATGGTTCCCGTGCGCCACCAGCTGGCCGTGCGGAGAGGGGGGCAGGGAAGCACGGCGAGCTAGGGGTGTGGGCGTCGCCGGAATTTGGGAGACGGACCAACGACGCGGCAAGATGAGAACCTAGGCAAGAAAGCGTGCCCTTTATATAGTAGTGGCAACCCGTGATGTAGCAATTTCTGGAATCGAGCCCTCGGGAGAGAACTGGACACGCGGTGGCAAGCGGCCGCAGACAAGATACGCGTGGCATGTATACAAGTAAATCGAATAGCCCAGAAGGCCCGGTCAAAGCGGTGGAGAGAAACGTGCAAAATTGTTTAACCAGTTAAAAAAAGCTATGCACATGATTAACCCAGTCACACGCGTCAAATTGACAAGAATAGTAAAAAAAGTTCAAAAAATCCAGGAAAAAGAATCCCTTACGGGCCTAGTATTCTTAGTATGATATGAAGTGCTGCATTTGTGTGGTAAGATCACCACGGGGTGAGCAAAACAGTTCTGCTTTGCATACCAATAGCACAAATACAGGCAACTCAACTAGGCCCACTGAGACAAAAGATGTAGGCAATCAAGCACGCCCCAACTGATCTAATGTTGGCAATTTGCCCAGGCAACCAAACACGCCCCAGTTGATCTAATGTTGTGCTATTCCTAATGCTACCTTCAACAATCAACAAGTGCACCTTGAAAGTTATAATCAGGAAGTTTTTATACCATAAAGATAAGCATACTGTCGAATAATATTTCGAGGAACGGGACAATTTGATCAAGTAAAAGTAGAAATCGCCTTAAATTTAGGGAAGAAAAGCAACAGCTGCAAATCGTAACATATAACCATTCAAGATACACAACTAGAAGAAGATACTGTCTCCAAACTCCGTCCGGTGTTACAAGTCCAACGATTCAAGAGCTAATAAGTACACTAGAAAGAATGGAATGAAGGTGTAAGATGTAGTAGGCCTATGTAGAAGCATGGACTCAAGGATGGCGCGGCCAAGTTTGCGTCTCCATTTGGGTAACACGGATGACGGCTGCCTGCATTTCAAGAAGAGCAGCAGCTCGTCTTCTGTTCGACAGGTTGCCCGCGTATCTGCACCGTCGCTGGGCGAGCGCTGTTTGCAGCCGGCTGGCTCGCCATCCTGGAAACCAAGATTTTTATTCATAATTATATGCTCTTTCTATGAGGTGTATATAGAACAACACCGTGAGGAATAACATAGAACAATTAACAGCAACATGCTAAAGAGTGTAGGGCAATTTTGGTTATGATACTCCCTCCGGTCCTTTTTACTCTACATATTAGGTTTGTCTGAAGTCAATCTCATCCAACTTTGATCAAGTTTATACAAAAAAAATATTAACATTCACATAACAACGCATTTATTATTAGATCCATCTCGGAATATATTTTCATATTATATTTATTAGATGTTATAGATGTTAATATTTTTTAATATAAATTTGGTCAAACTTAGCAAACTTTGACTTCAGACAAAGCTAATGTGGGGAGTAAAAAGGACCAGAGGGAGTACTACAGGAACAGAGCATCAATGAGCAGTAAATAAAGTGTAAAATGATGGTAGTTAAAAAAAAGTGGACTAGTAGGATGGCCTGTGCTAATTAAACCGTCTGGGAACACACACCTGTCCTTGATTGAAGCAGACATAGCCATGAAAGCCTGCTCAACGTTCAAGGTATTCTTTGCACTGGTCTCCATGAATGGGATGCCAATCTCATCAGCAAATGCCTGCATACACCAAACGTGAACACAAAGAGCAGAAAGAATGCTTTAGCAGATATGAGTAAAGCATAAGGTACCTTCACTGTCTCATATGATACAACTCTTTTGTCAGTGAGATCAGATTTGTTCCCTACAAGAAGCTTGTTAACATTCTCACTAGCATAGCGATCAATCTCGTTCAACCACTGCTTCACATTGTTGAAGCTGTCCTGGTCTGTCATGTCATAGACAATCTGCAACCCCATTTGTATATATGTATTCAAAATATATAAAAATGTGGACATTTATGCATGTTAAATAGCATGTGAAAAATAAAAATAAGATTTTCACATAAACAAACTTACAATGATCCCGTGAGCCCCTCGATAGTAGCCGCTAGTAAATAGTTCTGAAGCGTTCTTGCCCAGCAGTGTCCCACTGATAAAAACAAAGGTACCAAAGAGGGGTTTAAAGAAAAGGAAAAGGATATCTTGCATCACTAAATGTAATGTGTCACACAAAAGGAAGGAAGAATCGCCAAATGCCAACAGTAGGTGCAACATGAGCTACCGTACCACCCAAGTATTTAAATGACATACTATCAGGCCCTTAAATATGATGTTCAAATGATGCAGAGGCCGGGGAGCCCCCATTTTTGAAAAAAAATATGATGTTCAAAATGGGCATCACTTTGGTATCTAAAAACATCTTGAAAGTGCGATTCTTTATGCGAACTAAGAAACTTTATAACATTTAATTTAATGGGCTAAACTACTCTTATTCTTTATGTTCAACGGTAATTTAAATGGATGGAACTAAAAAAACCAAAAGGTAAAAGGGGGTTGTGCAACTGCCTACATATTCAGCCATACTCCCTCCTTCCATCTATATAGGGTCTAATGTGTTTTTAGGACCGCCTTTGACTATTGACAAGATTAATAGTACATGACATGCACAATGTGAAAATTATATCATTGAAAACTCTTTTCACACACGAATTTAACGGTGTGCTTTGTGTAAGTTGCATGTCATATATTATTGCTCTAGTATTTGGTCAAAGTTAGCCTCGAAAAACACATTAGGCCCTATATAGATGGAAGGAGGGAGTAGTGGAGTTTCTGTTTCCTATAAACTGGCCTCAACTAACAACCACATAAATACTGATGAATAACGGCATGCTATATTATGCAAAGGGAAAATCCAGCAAACTCCACAAAACAGAAGAGGGCTATAAATGAAATGTTTCCCGATAAAGTCTTCTATTTTGTCAAATCTGGATTCGATGTACAATCTGGATTTGATGGTACATGCATACTGGACATAATGAAAGAAAGAATGGACTCACGATTTGCAGCTTCATAGTCTTTCCATCTTGCTCCACGGTACGTATTTTCTATCGACAAAGTTGGAAGAAAACAAAACTACAAGTTCAATTAAGGTAGCCAGAACATTAACACTCAGACCAAGAAACTAAATATACTTACAAAAATCAACACCAATAGTACTGATATAACTCTCCAGGTATGAGTCATCCTGCCAAAAGAGTCGATATTAAGGAGGTCAGAGTAAATTAACTAGTAACAACAAGATTGTTATAGGGATCATCTCCATGTTGTTAAGAAACAGTAGCTACCAACAATGAACTCCTCATTCGTATTAAGTAGTGGGAAATCATACAGTTTACTGAGCCTAATTTTTTTTTACAGTTTCCATGATATCCCGAAGAAAACTTATATCAAACTTTTAAGATGAAGATGCATATTAAAAAAAGGAAGACCTATAAAAGATAGTGAACAAATCATGCTTTAGATAGGGACTCTTACAGCAAATCTTAAGAGGAGGCATGACTTGCCAACACCTGAGTCTCCGATAAGCAGAAGCTTAAAGAGATAGTCACTGCCATGTCAAGTAACAGGATATTAGCCTCAATCAAATGTACTTACTATACAAAATAAAAGGGTAAAGACAACATTTACATGGCAATAATAACAAAATGAGACAGAGTCATTATATCCATGCTTAGAACATTGAGCAGCAATACAAAGATCAATAAATATAAGATAACTAATACCAAAATTGGATAGAATCAACATCTTGACACTTAGAAGTTTGTGCATTAATTCATAGACAGATATTTTGGAATTCTACATACGTAATATTCAGTAAATTTGATTTAGTTGTAGTACAGCAGTGCACGTTAGAAAATTTGTATAGAGAGATAGAAAAGGATAAACCGCAAACCACCTCCTAGGAGGAGATTGAAGGTGTGTTTGTATGTTGTAGGCAGGCATCGCTGGAGAAGTTTATCTATCGGTGGTGTGTGTCGGAAAGGAGTTGTGGAGACTCTGGGAGAACGACCTAAAGAAAAAAAATGAATGTGCCCGGTGGATAGAATGCCGAGGGAGGGGGGCGAGGAGGGCATGTGCATGCACGAGAGAAAGTTAGTGGTAGCTACAAAGGTTAGAGGATTGTGTGGGTGTAAGAGACTAACAAAGATCATAATTTGATATGGAAGTGGATTCATATATTTGAATAGGAGATCATAGTGTTTTAAACATTGCATGCATGAATATAGCGGTGATACACGTGTGGTGCACACGGTATACCATAATGTGATAATGCATGGCGTTTGCAACTCACGGCTAAATGCCGAACAATCTAAACCATACTATACATCAAACAATCTCACATTTTATTTGAATTTGTGATAATGTGTGGCGTTTGCAGCTTACAACTAAATATGGAACAATCTAAACAATACTATATATCGAACATTCTCACATTTTATTTGAATTTGTGGTAATGTGTGGTGTTTGCAACTCACATCTAAATACTTGTAGGCGTAGGGGGCGGGGCACCATACATAATGTGATAAACACATTATACATATGATACATGGTTTAGATTATGAAGATCTAGCTAGAGCTAGAAATGTAATGTGATTTCAAATCAAAATAAAGTGGATTCAAAAAATTTAGTTCGAGTTCATATAGTACACATAGTTCATATGTAACTCGAGACTAATCATGTGGTGTGCTGTGAAGATAATACACAAATGATGGTTTAACTTGACAATAATGATGATTGTAGATCTTATTAAAACAGAGAAACGAATTCAAATGCTTTGACTTCACAACAATCATTATTGTAGATCTTATTCAAATAGAGAGACGAATTCAAATTTAGTTCATATTGAAGCGGTAGTATATAGGTTTGGAATGCACTAAAACGTTCATTTGAGTAGTAGGTTGCATGCATTATACACGTAGCGAAATATTTTAATTTAACATAACATGAATTCAAAGTTTTGAATGACATTTGTAGGGCACATTGATTTGGTACAATACACGTTAGGCTTGTCCGGAAATTTCAACCCGCGCCTTATTAGCCCGAAATATTTAAGATATATTTTTGTCTCGTTGTGCTCCGACAACTCCTTCCATATCAACCCGCGCCTTGCTATTCCGAAATTACAACGAGTGTGAAAACTCCCACCTCCTGTGAAATCCCGACACACGAAATGCCCGTGGTACCCCTGAACCGAAAGAACCACCTCAAATCGGTGGGGGTACTTCCGTAACTTACCCCACATTTCGGACAAGCGCGTCTCTAAGCCATGGTTCCCCACTACCATCCCATCCGTCCACCCATTCGTACACCGAGGCCGCGAAAACCCGTGACAAAACCCCACACCCTGCTCCGTCTGCCACCCAGCCGGAGCCTCTTCCCCGACGACGTCGTCCACAGCAACACCTCGACGTCCCTCATCCACCGTACCGGATGAGGATCCGTCATTGATCTCATCGTCCTGTCGGTTCAGCCACCCCGTCCTCCACCTCCAAGGAGCTGCCCCGATGTTCCCCTCGTCTTTCGCGCCACCTCCATTCCCACACCACCGTCTTCACCTGCACCACCGGAAGAGCATCATCATCACCGTTTCCTCAGATGAAGTTGCGGCCTAATCGGCGCCACCAAAGAGGTTGTACACTAATCGTCGCATTTTCTTCTTGATTCGATCTCACGGTGCTGCCGGCGCTCGGTCCCGAGCCGACATGGCGCGGCTCCATCCACGGCGGCATCACCGGCCACTTCCTCCACGGTGTCGCTCCCTCGGCGGCGACGTCCACATCAGTAGGACCTGCTGCTGCTTTAGCTCTCGCTCGCGCTGCTGCTCTGCTCTTGCTCTCGGTCCCCTGCCTGGTCTGGTCTTGCTATTGCTCTTGCCCACGCTGCTGCTCTCGCTCTTGCTATTGCTTGCGATGCTGCTCCGATTTAGCTACACTTCACTCCGATGCCGCGTGGTAAACATATGATGTGTCTGCTTGTTTCTCTTTTAGAATGCGGACAAAATATTGGAGAACAGTAGCGCGTTATCCAATGGTAAAGGAAGTAATACAGATAAGGTTCAAGATAGTGAGACATCCCTGTTGGTCTCCAAGAAAGCTGATAAAAACTATCTTGAAGACGGTGAGGGAACCCAAAAGTCCTGTCTTGATGTAGTGTTCGAGTTACTGGCCACTACTGCTGGCACAAGCTCTTCAAACTCGCTGCTTGAATCAGTTCGTCTTCTTGAGTCTCAACTTCAAGTTCAAAGACATCGATCAGATGTGCTGCGACAGGAAGCTGAAGGACTGAGGAAGTCGCTGCAGAATTCAGATGCATATTTTCTGGTGCAACAGCAAGCGCTAGAGGATTTAAGCGCCAAACAAGAGAAATTTAATAAGCTTGCTAAGTATCCTGCCAGCATTATGGGTACCCAGGATATTGTTTCTTGATATCTTCTGAAGTGGTTTCAGTTCTGGATTTGTTTTGCTGCGGCATTTATTTGCGTTGGTCACCAACTTTGACAACCAGTGTATATGATATGCTGCTTTGTTCCCTATATTTGCACTGGTGGCGAACTTTGATGCCCAGTGGATGTATTATGTGTAATAGCCATGAAGCCTAGCATTAGTTGCTTGCTTATTTATTTCCTTGTTGTCTTGTTTATTTGTTTGCTTGTAGTCATTGCAGTTCTTTTTCCGCGGTTAGCTAGTGGCTGCAATAACCTATTTTTTAAAACTAGGCCACAATAACCATGGGCTAATATTTACTGTAGTGACACTGAGCCTCCTACTGGCCATAGAAACAGTGGGCCTTCTACGGGCCGTAGAAACAATGGGCCTTCTACGGGCCGTATTATCAATGGGCCTTATACGGGCCGTATAATCGATTGGCCAAACATGGGCCAAACAGACCGCATTATGGCCGTAAACGGGCTAGAGATGGAATCGTCCATTCATGGGCCGACCATAACGGGCCATCGTTAATAGGCCGTATTTGATGACGCTATGAAGTCAGCCCAACATATTAACGGGCCACAAATGAGCCGACTGTAACCACGGGCTGAATTTGGCCCACAAGCAGAAAATGACAACAACGGGCCGTAAGTAAACGAATGCTGAAAATGAGCCCAAGAATAAATGGGCTCTGAGAAGGCCGAAAGATAACATGGGCTGGAAACGGCCCAACGGAATAACAGGCCGTTAATGGGTATAAAGTGATACACTGTTCATTACGGGCCAGTTTCACCACGGGCCGTTAATGGGTGTAAAGTGATACACTATTCATTACAGGCCAGTTTCACCATGGGCCGTTAGTAGGCCAAGAGTTACATAGGGCCTCATATGGGCCGAAAAACATCATGGGCCATACATGGGCCAGAAGTGAAAATGGGCTGGAATCATATTGGATGGCCCAGATGACGCTACTGGGCCTAATACGAATAGGGTGTAACGGGCCTTGGGTTAGCGGGCTGTAAATGGGCTATATTCGGACATGCCGTTAACAGGCTTTCCATGGGCCGGCCCGCTAGCTTTTGACCAAGTCAAACGGGCCGGCCTTTTCACAGGAATGGACCTCTGTTGGTCCGTGCCACGTGTCGACGTATCATAGGCGCCTTCCGTCCAATGAGTGGTTGACATCTGTCCCAATGATGAGACGACACGTGTTTCCTCCAGCCAATGATGATTTTACACGTGGAAAATCCCCATTGGTCGGGGCTGTTAACGGGTTATCGGATCCAAAACCCGACCCGATAGCTTAACGGTGTTCCGTTACGGTGGATGCCACGTGTCGATCACCCATGACGAAAGCACTTCTGTGACGCGAGATTTATCGTCATGGAAGTGGACACTTCCGTGATGATAATTTTGGTAATGTCATGGAACACTTCTACGACAGCACAGGTATGTCTATCTTGATTCTGTCATAAATTTGTCATGGATGTACATGCATGACAGAAAACGCGACCTACTGTGACAAACACGTATCATCACAGAAGTGTATTTTTTTGTAGTGAGTTATTTTTCGGAGTCCCTAGATATTTAATGACTGATGGTGGTTCACATTTTATTCATGGTTGATACGTCTCCAATGTATCAATAATTTTTGATTTCTCCATGCTATATTATCTACTGTTTTGGACTATATTGGGCTTTATTTTCCACTTTATATTATTTTTGGGACTAACCTATTAACCGGAGGCCCAGCCCAGAATTGCGGTTTTTTGCTTATTTCAGTGTTTCGAAGAAACGGAATATCAAACGGAGTCCAAACGGAATAAAATCTTCGGGAACGTGATTTTCTCACCGAACGTGATCCAGGAGACTTGGACCCTGCTCCAAGGAACAAAAGAGGCGGTCACAAGGGTGGGGCGCGCGCCCCCCCTAGGGCGCGTCCCCTGCCTCGTGGGCCCCTCGTTGCTCCTCCGGCGTACTTCTTCCTCCTATATATACACACGTACCCCCAAACGATCAGAAGGGGAGCCAAAAACCTAATTCCACCGCCGCAACTTTCTATATCCACGAGATCCCATCTTGGGGCCTCTTCCGGTGCTCCACCGGAAGAGGGATGTGATTTCAGTTTTCTCATTAATGGGGTGCCCAAATATAGTTTTCATCCTTTCATAGGTATCTATGGGGTCCCCTTCAAGAAAACCCCCCTCGCAAATAGAATCTAAAACTTGTTTGAACGAAGCGGGCAGCCCAACATAAAAGCTTTTTAAGTAAACCTCAATTTGATATTGGGGTACATAGCTAGCCCGAATCCTTAACAACCTATCCCAAGAATCTTTCAAAGATTCATCAAGTAAATAACGGAAAATTCCAGAATCATCTTCATCAAAATTACTAAGGTTCTCATTGATAACTCCGGCAAGTTGTTCTATAGCATTCCGATTTATAAGTTTAGATAAGATAGCAGGACTGTCTAAAGCACTAGAACTTGGGAGAAAACCCCCAACTCTTTTTGGTTCTGACATGGCGAGGGAAAAAGGAAACAGAGAGGGAGGATAGAGAGAGAGGGCAAATAAAACGGCAAGGGTGAATTGGGGGGAGAGGAAAACAAGAGGCAAATGGCAAATAATGTAATGCGAGAGATAGGGATTGTGATGGGTACTTGGTATATTGACTTTTTGCGTAGACTCCCCGGCAACGGCGCCAGAAATCCTTATTGCTACCTCTTGAGCTTGCGTTGGATTTCCCCGAAGAGGAAAGGATGATGCAGCAGAGTAGCGTAAGTATTTCCCTCAGTTTTTGAGAACCAAGGTATCAATCTAGTAGGAGGCCACGCTCAAGTCCCTCGTACCTGCACAAAACGATAGCTACTCGCAACCAACGCGATTAGGGGTTGTCAATCCCTTCACGATCACTTATGTGAGTGAGATCTAATAGATATAATATTTTTGGTATAGAGATGCAAAGTGAAAAGTAAAAGGCAAAGTAAAAAAGCAAAGCAAGATTAAAGTGATGGAGATTGATATGAAGAGAATAGACCCGGGGGCCATAGGTTTCACTAGTGGCTTCTCTCAAGAGCATAAGTATTCTACGATGGGTGAACAAATTACTGTTGAGCAATTGACAGAATTGAGCATAGTTATGAGAATATCTAGGCATGATCATGTATATAAGCATCACGTCCGTGAAAAGTAGACCAAAATGATTCTGCATCTACTACTATTACTCCACTCATCGACCGCTATCCATCATGCATCTAGAGTATTAAGTTAAAAACAGAGTAACACTTTAAGCAAGATGACATGATGTAGAGAGATAAATTCATGCAATATGAAATAAACCCCATCTTGTTATCCTCGATGGCAACGATGCAATACGTGCCTTGCTGCCCCTTCTGTCACTGGGAAAGGACACCGCAAGATCGAACCCAAAGCTAAGCACTTCTCCCATGGCAAGAACTACCAATCTAGTTGGCCAAACCAAACAGATAATTCGAAGAGACTTGCAAAGATAACCAATTATACATAAAATAATTCAGAGAAGATTCAAATATTATTCATAGATAGACTTGATCATAAACCCACAATTCATCGATCTCAACAAACACACCGCAAAAAGAAGAAGATTACATCGAATAGATCTCCACAAGAGAGGGGGAGAACTTTGTATTGAGATCCAAAAAGAGAGAAAAAGCCATCTAGCTACTAACTATGGACCCGAAGGTCTGAGGTAAACTACTCACACTTCATCGGAGGGGCGATGATGATGTAGAAGCCCTCCGTGATGACGGCTGAAGGAGTCCTGGATTAGGGGGTGTTCGGATAGCCGGACTATACCTTCAGTCGGACTCCAGGACTATGAAGATACAATATTGAAGACTTCGTCCCGTGTCCGGGAGGGACTTTCCTTGGCGTGCAAGGCAAGCTTGGCGATACGGATATGTAGATCTCCTACCATTGTAACCGACTCTATGTAACCCTAACCCTATCCGGTGTCTATATAAACCGAAGGGTTTTAGTCCGTAGGACAACATACACATCAACAATCAGACCATAGGCTAGCTCCTAGGGTTTAGCCTCTTCGATCTCGTGGTAGATCTACTCTTGTACTACCCATATCATCAATATAAATCAAGCAGGACGTAGGGTTTTACCTCCATCGAGAGGGCCCGAACCTGGGTAAAACTTCGTGTCCCTTGCCTCCTGTTACCATTCGGCCTAGACGCACAGTTCGGGACCCCCTACCCGAGATTCGCCAGTTTTGACACCGACATTGGTGCTTTCATTGAGAGTTCCTCTGTGTCGTCGCCGTCAGGCTCGATGGCTCCTACGATCATCGATAGCGATGCAGTCCAGGGTGAGACCTTCCTCCCCGGACAGATCTTCGTCTTCGGCGGCTTCGCACTGCGGGCCAATTCTCTTGGCTGTCTGGAGCAGATGGAAAGCTACGCCCCTGGCCGTCAGGTCAGATTTGGAAGTTTAAACTACACGGCGGACATCCGCGGGGACTTGATCTTCGACGGATTCGAGCCACTGCCGAGCGCGCCGCACTGTCATGACGAGCATGATCTAGCTCTGCCGCCGAACAGTGCCCTGGAGGCCGCACCCGCATCGGCTCCAACCCTTAATTCGGAGCCAACTGCGCCGATCGAGGATGGGCGGTTGGACGCCACCCCGGGGGCTGCGACCCCAATGGTGATTGAGCCGAACACTAGCCCCGTACTCTACGAGACTCGTGACTCCAAGGAGCCGGACTCCGAACCCTCCACGTCCCTGCCAATCGACTCCGATTGGGCGCCAATTATGGAGTTCACTGCCGCGGACATCTTTCAGCACTCGCCTTTCGGCGATATCCTGAAGTCACTGAAGTCTCTCTCTTTATCAGGAGAGCCCTGGCCGGACTACGGTCAGCAAGGTTGGGGTACGGACGATGAAGAAATTCAAAGCCCACCCACCACCCACTTTGTAGCCACTGTCGACGACTTAACCGACATCCTCGACTTCGACACCGAAGACATCGACGGTATGGATGCCGATGAAGGAGATGATGAAGAACCAGCGCCTACTAGGCCCTGGAAAGCCACCTCGTCATATGACATATACATGGTGGACACCCCAAAAGAGGGAGATGGCGATGGAACAGCGGAGGAGGATCCCTCCAAGAAACAGAGTAAGCGCCGGCGTCAGCGGAGCCGCTCAAAATCCCGCCAAAACAAATACGGCGATTCCAGCATGGGAGATAATAATACTCCGGAAAGTGCCGAAGAAAACCCCCTCCAGCAAGACTTAGCACAGGAGGATGGAGAAACCAACCCTCATGAGAGAGCGGCAGACAGAGAGGTCGAGGACGATAATTATATGCCTCCCTCCGAAGACGAGGCAAGCCTCGACGACGATGAATTCATCATGCCAGAGGATCCCGTCGAGCAAGAGTATTTTCAACGCAGGCTTATGGCCACGACAAGAAGCCTCAAGAAAAAAAAGCAACAACTTAGAGCTGATCAAGATTTGCTGGTCGACAGATTGACTGAAGTCCTTGCGGCCGAAGAGCATAAACTCGAACGCCCCTCCAAGAGCTACCCAAAGCACAGGTTGCTACCCCGGTTAGAGGAGGAAGCACTTGATGCGGCCGACCGGCCACCTCATGGCCGCGACAGAGAGGCCTCCCGGCCCTCCACTCAAGCCGCACCCCGTATCAAGGCACGAGAATATGCGCCGGACTTACGAGACATGTTGGAGGACAAGGCAAGGCAAACACGCTCGATCTACGGATCGCGTGGGCGCCCCACGGCTCGAGAAGGTAACTGACGGTGTCCTGGACTAGGGGGTACTCACCACGTCGTCTCCCGATCTATTAGATTGGGCCGAGGCCCCCCATGGTCGTATACTCATGGGCCAGTTCGGACAGCTACCGCATACAAGGAAGATTCCACAAAGACTTGGTGATCAAGACAAGGACTTCTCCCCACCGGCGTATTCGGCTAGGACTCTTGTTAACACTAGGCCTCTGGTGCATTATATAAACCAGGGCTAGGCTAGTCGATACAACATACAGAACAACAATCATACCATAGGCTAGCTTCTAGGGTTTAGCCTCTCCGATCTCGTGGTAGATCTACTCTTGTACTACCCATATCATCAATATTAATCAAGCAGGACATAGGGTTTTACCTCCATCGAGAGGGCCTGAACCTGGGTAAAACTTCGTGTCTCTTGCCTCCTGTTACCATCCGGCCTAGACGCACAGTTCGAGACCCCCTAACCGAGATCCGCCGGTTTTGACACGGACATTGGTGCTTTCATTGAGAGTTCCGCTGTATGATCGACAAAAGGATCGATGGCTCGCCTGTAGATCAACTGCGACTTCGGCGTCTTCGTCACCAGTTCGACTGGTCACCTTGGTTCGACCAAGAATTTCACCCCGTGTTCGGATCACCATGTTCGGACGAGGGCCTTCATCAAACATCAACTCCGATCTCTATCAAGATCACGGAGGAATCATCTATGAAGCTCGGGGGCTCAACGTCAACATTGCCCTCAAGCAACCGCAGGCGTCAGCGACCTGGCCCAGTACGACCAGTTGGGCAATCTCCCAGCCGGCGGGCCAGCTTCGAAAGCCGGCAGATTGACCCGGTCGCCCCTCGTGGCGACGTTCCTGACGTAGAAGTAGGACCTCTGCCACATCTTCACCGACTTCAGTAGCGAGATGGATGGGAAGTGGTTGTCGGCTCCTGTCCTTCGCACGGCGATGAAGGCGACGCACTGAGCCGGCACACCCGCGGTCTGGGTGCCGAGCTTGGAGAAAAAGAACTCCCCCCAGAGCTCCAGGGTGGGGAGGACTCCGAGGAAGCCTTCGCACAGAGCCACGAAGGCGGACAGCAGCACCACTATCTTGGGGGTGAGGTGGTGCGGCTAGAGGCGGTAGAACTCCATGAACGACCGAAAAAGCTGCTCGCTGGCAGCCCCAGCCCGTGCAGGCAGTGCGAGCGAAAGATGACCCGCTCGCCCTCCTGCGGGGCGGGGGAAATCTCCCCCGCCGGTGCAAGACGCACCTGCACACGATCTTCGCCGGGAAGCCGACGTGTCCAGCGGAGGAACTCGATATGGTCTTCGTGGACTTCGGAGCCGTCCCAGGTGCCGGAGCGCACTGGGGGAGGCGCGGCAGTGGAGGAAGAACTCATCACGAGCTGTCACCGCAGCGTTCACCGGAGCCTGGGCGTGCGGCGCAGCGAAGAAGAGAAGAGGAAGCAGGAGAGCGAGGAGCTGCGAGGAGGAAGAAAGAAAGGGGTAGTGGGAAGGAGGGGCACGCGTGCCCCCCTCTTCCCCCTACTTATAGCCCCGTGGGCTGCGAAGCCGAGGGGGCGGACGTGGGGATTTACTGTGCCCGCAACCCCACGATCCGTGTAAAGTTACTGCGTGTAGTAACTTCACGGGAATCCCAACCGTCCACCGGGGCCGCAGCGGATCTGCTCGGGCGCCGAGGCGTGGTAGTGGCGGGCCCTGCCTACGGGCCTGTCCCGTCGCGCGCGTGGGCTGGCAGGACGGCCTGGCACATGCCCTCGCGTGACAGGCCAAGAACGGGCGGCAGCCTGGAAGCTTAGCTAGCACGGCACTTGAAATCCCGCCGCGACGTTCGAACTACTGAGCAAGTCGGAATTGATGGAGTCCGAGTTGGGCGAGTTCGACTCCTTCTAGTCAGCCCGACAGAAGTCAATCAAGACCATGTGTTGAGCACCCGGAAAGAGAAACTGCTGAGGCTTCTCGGCCGATCGTCCGTGGTGCCTCACCAGCTTCGGGGACTACTGTCGGAGTAATGGGCCACGGGTAGGCCAACCCGAGCCCCAAACCTTTCAAGACATCGGGGTAGGCTGCGCCCCTCAAGACCACAGGGCGAAGAGCCGCCTCCTGGGGAGTCTACGGCAAGATGGCCGACTGCCCACTCACGGCCGAGTCCCAGGGGCGACTTCCAGAGAAGCCGGCTTTGGGGAGTCGGCCGGCGACTCCAACAAACCGTGACCTCATCGAAGGGGACGGGGCAGGGGCGTGGCTACAATGAAGCCCACTCCCCGCCCCTTACCAAGGGTAGGCATGGCTACAGCACGCCGTACTAGGGAAGACCTCCCTGTGGCATGGCACTGTTACCCGGCCGGCCCTGACATCAGCACCACTGTACCGGGTCCTGCGCCCACGACGGCTTGTCTGTACGGCCTGGAGGCAGCGGGGCCCACCAGTCAGCAAGACCTCGGGAGACGGCAGGAGAATCGCCAGTCGGACCCGTCGGGAGTCGGCCCGGGGGAGTCGGCCGAGCCCTTCCCCAGGGCCCACGCACCATTAATCAAGAAGAGATGGAGAGTGGCCAGATTGATGGCCCGCCAGGCGGCGGGGCTATTGCCACGACCCCATGACCAAGCTTGCGTCATCAGGAGCACGACTACAGTAATCAGCAGCCGGCAAGACACGCCCGCGGCGGACGCGGCCTATCGGCTCCGTACCAGACCAGTCGGCGGGGCCCACCAGTCGGCGGGCCCCAGCAGTCAGCGGAGAAGTCGGAGGTCGGAGGCACTGACGGCTGGGCCCGCGCCCAGTCGAATTACCATTGTACCCCTGGGGGGTAGGCCTATATAAGCCCCCAGGGCACCCATGCAAAGGGTTGGATGCCAGTAGTTCTATACCATACCAGATAGGAGGAGAGAGCTAGCCTTGCCCTCTCCTACCACCAGACACAGCTCAAGGAGCAACCGTGTAAACTCTTGACCATAGTGATCATGCGGACACCACGCAGAGCAGCAGTAGGGGTATTATCTCCCCGGAGAGCCCCGAAGCTGGGTAAGATTCACCGGCGTGCATGTCTTCGCCTCATCCCGTTTCCAGGCACCGGCGATGTTCTACTCGCCGCCACCATGATAAGCCATCCGTTGGCATATGTCGCACCAAACCCCCGACACGAGCTCTTCGCTCCACCACCTCGGGACCAGCTTGGGGGATGGAACCTTGCCCCACATCAAGCTCAAACCGCATCATCAATACCGAACACATTAACCAGCTAAGTCGCTTTCATGCTCAAAGCTTTAATTTCTAACTTGTGTTCGGTTCGACCAAGCATTATACTTTCTTGGAAAAAAGTTGCGTGTAAAAAATTTCCTTGTCCAAACTTTGTTTGTGACGCATAAATTCAAATACCCAATTCATTTGGGGGCTTCCTTTATGAAGCTTTTCCACTTGCAAATGATTATACTTGTACGGCTTCGTTCCTTGTTCGTGTATTACGCCACAATATGCACCATATTGACTTAAGCGATTTGCAAGCTGGGTTGCCTCGCTCCTGCGTTTACCCCTACGCTCCCGATTGTTCGGCTAGGGAGTAAAGGGATCACCTCTGCGATTGTCACGATCGGGTCACCCGAGCCGGACCTCAGACTGGGTGAAGCCGAAAGCTAGCGCTCTTATAGTTTTCAATGATGGTCGGCACACATCGGAACTCATGAGTACAAAAAATCTATTGCACAAGTCTCATAATAACAATGAGCACCGAAGAAAGGTATCGGTGGGGGTACTATTTTCTTCGAAGATGCTTCTTACACTTCACGGTAATATAGCATAAGTTCCCTGAGCGCGCTTTGTTTGTTACAGCCTTATGGCCTGATTGCCTGGTTATTGGAAACACCGTCGATATTCTCGACCGATGGAGTACATAACACTTTTCAGTCCTTGACTAAAGAGGGAGAAGCTGACGGTCGGTCAAGACGCGTTTAAAGTTCGGTTGAACATAGATATGATATAAGTACTTCGGTACATGCAATCATTCTTCTACCCAAGTCACTTGGGGGCTCTTAAGTTTATTTGAGCCGTTCTATAATAAGTGTTCTTCTTCTTAGTCGTTGCAAAGTTTTTTTATTATTATTTATCACACCTTTTTTCGACACGAGTGTGCGGTCACTAGCCGGGGAGCCTAATTTCTCTCTCAAAGCCGCTAGAGTTTAGTTTGCTAAACTGGCCTGATGAGAAGTACTCCGCCCTCGGGATAGGAGGTTGAAGCCGTAGGCTGACCCGCTCGAAGTCTTGAGATAGGATATATCATGTTAAAGCACGATAGAAACACTTCTTTTTTCTAAGACCAACTTTCGGATTGGCACCGAACACTTGATATTGTTCGGACGTCATGTTTTTACTGACGTTTCTTGGTTTTCCAAGCTTTTTGGCACTTTTAAACTATTTGTGCTTTTCCAGCATTAGTCTCGCAGTGCAACGCCGAACACCTTTAGGGATTCGGCAAAAACATTCTCAGATATTTCTATATATGCATCGGTTTCGAATTGTGTCTTCGGTCAATAGTTGGGTTGCCCGGCTCCTGCAGTTGCTTCCTACGTTCCGTTTTGTTCGGCTAGGCGTGCAAAGGGAGAACCACTGCGATTGTGCTTCCAGCTCACATGGTTAAGCACCTCAGTGGAGAAAGCCAAAAACTGACTTTCACAATAAGCGTAAACTGGTCAGCGATCCGATGACTATGTTAAATGATGGGCCGTTCATAACTTTGGCCGAAGTGTTTACGGCTTGACCCCGATTGTCGCCGAACTCTACCGGGGGCTATTAACTGGCCTCCCAAACTAAATCCTCAATATTTTGCTCTTACATTAGAGCTGTGGTTTAATGATCATGCTTAGCATGACAACCCAAAGAAAGGAACCGATAGCGAGACTATTTTCTTTGGAAGACATTTCTTCTGTTAAACAGTAATATATCTCTCTGCGTACCTTTGTTTATAAAACCGTCTAGCCAGATTGCCTTGTTTGTTGTAAATCTTTGCCCTCATAAAGGCTTTATAAAGTAGGACAAACACTCCTCGGCTACTGGCCGAGGAGGTGGAAGCCGATGGTCGGTCAACAAAGTTTTGTACAATGCGGATCTGAGCATTAATGACGTAAAGTACTTGGATACATAGAGTCATTACACATAATTTGTGATTTTACTATGGATATTGAAACTTAATTCGGCCACCCGTGCCCGCATTAATGCTCGGGGGCTACTGGGCTTCGGGCTTATTATTTACAAATACTAAAGGGGCACATTGATCCCCTGATCTGGTGTTACCACCCGACCAGTGTCTCGGGGGCTACTGCATTGCTTGTCCAATGCAGAAAATTTTATGTGCAATATAGTTTCCGAGGAGATTTTGATCCTCAGGTTGGTCGGCCGCACCCAACCTGAGTCTCGAGGACTGAGCACACCGCTTTTAGTGTCCCGAAGTATTCAGCCGAGCTTGGACTTGATCCTCAGGCCCATTTTGCAAATCAACCTGAGTCTCAGCGGCTATTGGGATCAGCAGTCTTATGTCATCCTTCAGGTGCATCTCGGGTTTTAGACCGATACACACCTTGAGGGCTACTGGCTATATATCTCGGCAGAGAATAAATTGCACCAATAAAAAATATTCACAAAAATCGGCCCACATTCGGGGTGGTGCACCACCTCGGAAGCAGCCCGGCATAAAGCTCGGGCGCTAGTGGCTGGCTCCATAGAGGGCATTTCCGGCATTAAGCTCGGCTAAACTCCTTCAAACTTCTTTGAACCAAGGTGATTTACGACACCTCGGATACAGTCCGACGTTGGAGCTCGGATATACAGTCCGGCGTTGGAGCTCGGATACATTCGGCGTTGGAGCTCGGATACATTCCGGCGTTAGAGCTGGGAAGCGGTCCGGCATTGGTGCTCGGTTGCAAAAGATACCTCGAATACAATCCGGCGTTGGAGCTCGGACGCAAGAGGACGCTGCCAGCCGGGAACAAATTCAAACCCGAGGTGTGGCATAAACATAACAAGGCATTGGTAAAGGCCGGAAACTTAAAGGGGCTCCTCGGATACCCGACGTGTAAACTCGGCGAATGCATTTCGGCGATCCTCAAGATCAAAGATAAAGAAGATTTGTTGAACCAGTTTTCAAGACCGACGACCGAAGATGAAGAACATCTCGAAAGAATCATGGAGCGTCCCTAACTTGAAGACTGGTTCAGGGGGCTACTGACGGTGTCCTGGACTAGGGGGTACTCACCACGTCGTCTCCCGATATATTAGATTGGGCCGAGGCCCCCCATGGCCGTATACTCATGGGCCAGTTCAGACAGCTGCCGCATACAAGGAAGATTCCACAAAGACTTGGCGATCAAGACAAGGACTTCTCCCCACTGGCATATTCGGCTAGGACTCTTGTTAACACTAGGCCTCTGGTGCATTATATAAACCAGGGCTATGCTAGTCGATACACCATACAGAACAACAATCATACCATAGGCTAGCTTCTAGGGTTTAGCCTCTCCGATCTCATGGTAGATCTACTCTTGTACTACCCATATCATCAATATTACTCAAGCAGGACGTAGGGTTTTACCTCCATCGAGAGGGCCCGAACCTGGGTAAAACTTCATGTCCCTTGCCTCCTGTTACCATCCGGCCTAGACGCACAGTTCGGGACCCCCTACCCGAGATTCGCCGGTTTTGACACCGACACTAACCGTCACGCCGGCCACAAATTCGGCAGGGCCGAACACAGCTCATTGGAGCTACGTCATGATATCGCCCAGTATAGAGGCGCCGCACACCCACTATGCTTTATAGACGAAATAATGGATCATCAAATCCCCGAGGGTTTCAAACCCGTAAACATCGAATCATATGATGGCACAACAGATCGTGCGGTATGGATCGAGGATTATCTCCTTCATATCCACATGGCCCGTGGCGATGATTTCCACGCCATCAAATACCTCCCACTCAAGCTTAAAGGACCAGCTCAGCAGTGGCTTAACAGCTTGCCAACAGGGTCAATCCGTTGTTGGGAGGACCTAGAAGCCGCATTCCTCGACAATTTCCAGGGCACTTATGTGCGACCCCCAGACGCCGACGACCTAAGTTACGTAATTCAGCAGCCAGAGGAATCGACCAGGAAATTCTGGACACGGTTCCTAACAAAGAAAAATCACATAGTACTGTCCGGACACTGAGGCCCTAGCAGCCTTCAGGCACAATATCCGTGACGAGTGGCTGGCCCGGCACCTTGGACAGGAAAAGCCGAAATCTATGGCAGCACTCACGACACGCATGACCCGCTTTTGCGCGGGGGAAGACAGCTGGCTTGCTCGTAACAACAATATGACCAAGAACCCTGGTAATTCGGACACCAGGGACAGTAGTGGCAGGTCGCGTCGCAACAAGCAGAAGCGCCGCATTAACGGCGACAATGCGGAGGATACAACAGTCAATGCCGGATTCAGAGGCTCTAAATCCGGTCAGCGGAAAAAGCCATTCAAAAGGAATCCTAGGGGCCCGTCCAGTTTGGACTGAATACTCGACCACTTGTGCGAGATACATGGCACCCCCGAAAAGCCGGCCAATCACACCAACAGGGATTGTTGGGTGTTCAAGCAGGAAGGCAAGTTGAACGCCGAAAATGAAGACAAGGGGCTGCATAGCGATGACGACGAGGAGCCCCGGCCACCGAACAACAGTGGACAGAAGGGTTTTCCCCCACAAGTGCGGACGCTGAACATGATATACGCAACCCACGTCCCGAAAAGGGAGCGGAAGTGCGCGTTAAGGGACGTATACGCGGTAGAGCCAGTCGCGCCAAAGTTCAACCCATGGTCCTCCTGCCCGATCACCTTTGATCGAAGGGACCATCCCACTAGCATCCGTCATGGCGGATTCGCCGCATTGGTCCTAGACCCAATTATTGACGGATTTCATCTCACCAGAGTCCTTATGGACGGCGGCAGCATCCTGAACCTGCTTTACCAGGATACAGTGCGGAAAATGGGCATAGATCCCTCGAGGATTAAGCCCACCAAAACGACCTTTAAAGGCATAATACCAGGTGTAGAGGCCAACTGTACAGGCTCAGTCACACTTGAAGTGGTCTTCGGATCTCCGGATAATTTCTGAAGCGAGGAGTTAATCTTCGACATAGTCCCGTTTCGCGGTGGTTATCACGCACTGCTCGGGCGAACCGCATTCACTAAGTTCAATGCGGTACCGCACTATGCATACCTTAAGCTCAAGATGCCAGGCCCTCGAGGAGTAATTATGGTCAATGGAAACACCGAACGCTCCCTCCGAACGGAGGAGCACACGGCGGCCCTTGCAGCGCAAGTACAGAGCAGCCTCTGCAGGCAGTTCTCCTGTCCAGCCACTAAACGACCGGACACCGTGAAGCGCGCCCAGAGTAACCTACAACAAGACCTCCTGGCACGATCCGAGCAGGCGTAGCAATGCGGCCCCAACCCCAACCCTCGCAAAAAGGCGACGCCAGTACTTCGCGTACATAACTACGCTCTAGAGATACCATGGGTACAGGGGGAGGGGCACCATGACGTCACGGCCAAAAATACGGCTTAAACCATACCAGGGGCTGCCGATTTTTTTAATTTTATCTTACTTTCAGGACTCCATCCTTCGGAAGGCCTGTTCGCCAGTTCAATTGCCGCACAAACGATGCAAGAACCAGGGAAGCAGACAAGCCACGCCGCAGTACAGAACTCCCAGGTGGTCTCTATCACGAGCGGTATACCTGTTCCGCATACTATTCCGCAGCTTGCCCCTGGAACGGACATGTTAACTAGTCCAACCTTCCACTTATCGCATTATTTGTATCGTTCTGCTTTGATCGCAGCCCTTTTTAATAAACAATGCATAGCTTTCGTCTATTTTTGCATTACCTTTTTTCTTTATATATGTTCCTTAACGACATGTTGCACCCGTACACGTTGGTACGGCCAAAATACGCCAGGGGCTTTAGTACCCCTCAATATGGTGTGAGAAGTCAGAACACTTTAACAAGTGCGGCACCCCGAACTTATAGCATTATATGCATCGGCTCCGAATCATGTCTTGGGTCAATAGTTGGGTTTGCCCGGCTCCTATGTTTTGGTGCCTTACGTTCCGCTATATCGGCTAAGGTAGCACTAGGAGAACCACTACCATTGTGCCCCAGTTGAGCTGGGTCGAGCACTTTAGTGGAGAAAGCTAAAACTGACTGTCATGATGAAGCGAGAGTTGGTCGCTGTTCGAGAGGTTTTTAGAGTCCCTAAAGACATATGCCGCTTAGGGTGAGGAGCCGGCTCTGTCCGGCCAGGGCGTGGATAGCGCCCGGAACTTGGTCTTGCAAATACCAGGGGCTTCGCCGAAATTTAAAATTATAGAATTCTATCGCTAAGTGAGAGTGTTCACACATTATAGTCTGATTGCCTTGTTGGTTGGGCTGAGCGCCTCCCTCGAAGGACCCAAACATGGGAAAAAGAGCGCTCAGGTTTATCCCCGAACACCCCAGCACTAGCGGCACGGGGGCAGAAGCCGACGACTCGCCATCTCTCAGAATTGATAAACAGCCGCACATAAGGTAATATTTTAAATTCCAACAGCATTGCTTAGCGCATATAAACAAGTTTTCAGCGCATAGGACAAAACGAGCAAGTCTCACTCAAAAATTACATCCCTAGAACATTCATCCGCCACAAGGCAGGCACCCTTTAGAACATCCTTATAGTAATTCTCGGGCTTGCGATGCTCTTTCCCCGGCGGTGGCCCGTCCTTCACCAGCTTCTCAGCATCCAGCTTGCCCCAGTGCACCTTAGCATGGGCAAGGGCCCTACGGGCACCTTCAATGCAGACGGAGCGCTTGATGACTTCGAGCCTTGGACAGGCCTCCACCAACCGCCGCACCAGCCCGAAATAGCTCCCAGGAAGAGCCCCTCCAGGCCACAACCGAACAATGAGGCCCTTCATGGCCTGTTCAGCCGCCTTGTGGAGCTCGACTAGTTGCTTCAGCTGGTCGCTCAGGGGCACGGGGTGTCCGTCCTCAGCATACTGAGACCAGAACACCTTCTCTGTCGAGCTGCCCTCCTCGGCTCGATAGAATGCGGCGGCATCGGACACACTCCGGGGAAGATCTGCAAACGTTCCTGGAGAGCTCTGGATTCGGGTAAGTAACAAGTAACTCACGTTTATGTGTTTGCTTTGCATAAAGAATGCCTTACCCGCCGCTATCTTCTTCACCTCATCCAACTCCTGGAGGGTCTTCTGGGATTCGGCCTTGGCAGACTTGGCATTTTCAATAGCCACCGCGAGCTCGGACGCTCGCATCTTTGAGTCAAGCTCCAAACTCTCATGTTTTTCCATGAGAGCCTGGAGCTCTTGCCTCACCTTGCCAACCTCGGCCTCATACTTCTCCCACTCGGTGTGCTCTGAGGCCGCCCTCTTCTCGGCCTCGACCAGCGCTTGCTTAAGGGTCGCCACTTCAGATGTGGCCCCTAAAATAGCCATGATAATCCTGTCATTCTTTGCAATTGTACCTTTTTATATATATTTAAAAGCAAGGTATTTCTTACCTTCATTATCCTCGAGCTGCTTCTTGGCACGCCCGAGCTCTTGCTCGGACCGCTCGAGGTTCTGCTTTAGCGTGTCCACTTCCGCAGTCAGTGCGGCAGACGCAAGCAGGGAAGCCTGCATATGCATATTGACTCACTTTTGTTAGACTCCTGCGAATTCTATTTGATCCTCTATTCGGCTTTTCTTCCCGAACGCCAAAGAGAGCATCAGGGGCTACTGTCTATGCGATAGTATTATTTACACATTCTTTACTTACCTCAAAGCCTGTCAAAAGGCTAGTACAAGCTTCAGTCAGTCCGCTCTTGGCGGACTGAACCTTCTGGACCACCGCACTCATAATAGTGCGGTGCTCCTCGTCGATGGAGGTGCCTTGGAGCGCCTCCAACATATTGTCCGGCGCCTCCGGTTGGACGGGGGCCGCCGGCACAGTGGACTTGCTCCTCTTGGAAGGAGGTCCACCACCGGACTCTGGAACCTTTGAAGGTTCTGGAGCGGTGTCCGGCCTAGAGCCGGACTTGGAGCCCTGGGGGGTTTCATCCCCTTTACTCCTGGAGTCCGGGAGGTCGCCTTGCGACGCCTCCAGGACCACCTCCTCCCGGCTTGGAACCTGTTGGGACAACACTTCGGTG
>NC_057800.1:33686044-33713856 GCF_018294505.1 Triticum aestivum | reverse complement strand
ACGAGTCCAATGAGCTGCTCGATGACGCGTCGAGCCGGTCTTTGGGTGGGCTGCATAAACATATTCGATGTAAGGGAAAGCTGTGCAATAAACGAATACTATGAATTACTCTTGTATCCGGATACTTACGATTTTGCCAGGGGCTTGGCCCTGGGCTGCCACTCCTCTCCGCCGTCGGCGTCGGTGGAGTAGTCCGGAGGAAGGGTTTTCCCCTTCTTGGACCCTCCGGCCTCCCCAGAGAGGGCGACCTTCCTTTTCTTCTCTCCTCCCGCTGGAGGGGGAGAGTTCTCCTCTTCTTCCTCCTCGTCTTCATGGGAGGAATGCGCCTCGGAACCATCGGATGATGGATCCGACACCTCCTGGCGCCGGGCACTCTTTCGAGTCCCCACGGCCTTTTTCACAGCCTTCTTCTCCGGCACCACATAGGGTGCCGGAACCAGCAGCTTCGCCAAGCGGGCGTCCGCTGGGCCTTCGGGCAAAGCAGACGGACAGTTGATCTGTCCGGACGTCACCTGCCAATCCTGTCAGAGGTAAGGGAGCTTAGATCCCGCATGGAGTCAAACTATGAAAAACTGATACCCTATAAAAGGAAAAAAACATCTTACCGCGAGAGCGTGATGCTGGGCACTGAATCCGCGATCCTCGGTAGTGGACGCGGGAGCCTCGGCGCCTTTGAAAAGCACCTTCCAGGCATCTTCGTATGTCGTGTCAAAGAGCCTGCTCAGAGTTTGGTGCCGTGCCGCGCCGGGTCGAACTCCCACAGGTTGAAAGCCCGTTGTTAACACGGGAGGATCAGGCGGATGAGCATAACCTGGACTATGTGACAAGTTTGAGCTTCTTGTCCGCCAGGGTTTGGATGCATGTTTGGAGTCCGGTCAGCTCTCCTTTTTTACCCCAAGACAGGCCCCTCTCCTTCCAGGAGGTGAGCCACGTGGGGGGTCCGGATCAAAACTCGGGGGGTGCGACCCATTCGGTGTCACGTGGCTCGGTGATGTAAAACCACCCCGATTGCCACCCCTTCAGGGTCTCCACAAAGGAGCCCTCGAGCCATAGGACATTGGCCATCTTGCCCACCATGGCACCTCCGCACTCTGCCTGGTTGCCGCGCACCACCTTCGGCTTGACATTGAAAGTCTTGAGCCATAGGCCGAAATGGGGGCGGTTGCGGAGGAAGGCCTCGCACACGACGATAAACGCTGAGATGTTGAGGACAAAGTTTGGGGCTAGATCGTGGAAATCCAGGCCGTAGTAGAACATGAGCCCCCGGACAAATGGGTGGAGAGGGAAGCCCAGTCCGCGGAGGAAATGGGGGAGGAACACCACCCTCTCATGGGGCCTAGGGGTGGGGATGAGCTGCCCCTTTTCGGGGAGCCGGTACGCGATATCGTTAGACAGGTATCCGGCCTTCCTCAGCTTTTTGATATGTCCCTCCGTGACGGAGGAGACCATCCACTTGCCTCCCGCTCCAGACATGGCTGGAGAAGGTTGAGGTGGGGAGTGCAGATTTGGGCGCTGGAGCTCGAGTGCACAAAAATGGATAGGCGAAGGAGGAAGAAGGCGTAGGTGAAAAGGTGGATCCTTATCCCCTTATATGGGTGGACCCAACTACATGTCCCCACCAGCCTGGTAAAACTCGCTTATCTCCAAGCGCCGTAATCAATGGCGCGGTTGGGTTACCCACGCCCGTATTGATGAGAATCCCAGGATAAGGGGACACGATCACTGCTTTAACAAGACGTGCCAAGGAAACCGCCTCGCATAACGCGCTGAGGTGGGATAATGAAATGACTCGGATAAAGGCTTGGCCGTGGTGTGTCACGCTACGGAATATGTCAGCAGATTAGATTGGTGTAAATATTATTCTCTCTATGGCAATATGTGGAAACTTATTTTGCAGAGCCGGATACTATCTTTGTGTTCAAAATCTTCTATGAAGTACTTGGAGGAGGAACCCGCCTTGCAATGCCGAAGAAAATCTGCGCGTCGGACTCGTCGTCATTGAAGCCTGGTTCAGGGGCTACCGAGGGAGTCCTGGATTAGGGGGTGTTCGGATAGCCGGACTATACCTTCAGCCGGACTCCTGGACTATGAAGATACAAGATTGAAGACTTCGTCCCGTGTCCGGGAGGGACTTTCCTTGGCGTGGAAGGCAAGCTTGGCGATACGGATATGTAGATCTCCTACTATTGTAACCGACTCTATGTAACCCTAACCCTATCCGGTGTCTATATAAACCGAAGGGTTTTAGTCCGTAGGACAACGTACACGTCAACAATCATACCATAGGCTAGCTCCTAGGGTTTAGCCTCTTCGATCTCATGGTAGATCTACTCTTGTACTACCCATACCATCAATATAAATCAAGCAGGACGTAGGGTTTTACCTCCATCGAGAGGGCCCAAACCTGGGTAAAACTTCATGTCCCTTGCCTCCTGTTACCATCCGGCCTAGACGCACAGTTCGGGACCCCCTACCCGAGATCCGCCGGTTTTGACACCGACAACGGCCCTCTCCGGCGGAGCTCCGGAACAGGCCCCAAGATGGGATCTCGTGGATACAGAAAGTTGCGGCGGTGGAATTAGGTTTTTGGCTCCTGTTCTGATCGTTTGGGGGTACGTAGGTATATATAGGAGGAAGGAGTACGTCGGTGGAGCACCGAGGGGCCCACGAGGCAGGGGCGCACCCTAGGGGGGTGGGCGTGCCCCCCACCCTCGTGACTGCCTCTTTGACTCCTTAAGTAGGGTACAAGTCTCCTGGATCACGTTCGGTGAGAAAATCACGTTCCCGAAGGTTTTATTCAGTTTGGACTTCGTTTGATATTCTGTTTCTCCGAAATACTGAAATAGGCAAAAAAACATCAATTCTGGGCTGGGCCTCTGGTTAATAGGTTAGTCCCAAAAATAATATAAAAGTGGAAAATAAAGCCCAATATAGTCCAAAACAGTAGATAATATAGCATGGAGCAATCAAAAATTATAGATACGTTGGAGACGTATCAGGCATCCCCAAGCTTAATTCCTGCTCGTCCTCGAGTAGGTAAATGATAAAAAGATAATTTTTGATGCGGAGTGCTACTTGGCATAATTTCAATGCAAATCTTCTTAATTGTGGTATGAGTATTCAGATTAGGAAGATTTAAGACAAAAGTTCATATTGATATAAAGAATAATAATACTTCAAGCAAACCAACAAAGCAATTATGTTTTCTTAAAGTAACATGGCCAAAGAAAGTTCATCCCTACAAAATCATATAGTTTAGTCATGCTCCATTTTCGTCACACAAGAATGCTCTCATCATGCACAACCCCGATGACAAGCCAAGAAATTGTTTCATACCTTAATAATTTCAAACTCATAAACTTTCACGCAATACATGAGCGTGAGCCATGGATATAGCACTATGGGTGGAATAGAATATAATGATGGGGATTATGTGGAGAAGACAAAAAAGGAGAAAGTCTCACATCAACGAGACTAATCAATGGGCTATGGAGATGCCCATCGATTGATGTTAGTGCAAGGAGTTGGATTGCCATGCAACGGATGCACTAGAGCTATAAATGTATGGAAGCTCAACAAAAGAAACTAAGTGGGTGTGCATCCAACTTGCTTGCTCATGAAGACCTAGGGCACTTGAGGAGGCCCATTGTTGGAATATACAAGCCAAGTTCTATAATGAAAATTCCCACTAGTATATGAAAGTGATAACTCAAGAGACTCTCTATATGAAGAACATGGTGCTACTTTGAAGCACAAGTGTGGAAAACGGAATAGTAGCATTGCCCCTTTTTATTTATTTTCTCTTTTTTGGGCCTTGTTTTTTTCTTTGGCCTTTTTTTGGGGACAATGCTCTATTAAATGATGATCATCACACTTTTATTTATTTACAACTCGATACTAGAACAAAGTATGACTCTATATGGATGCCTCCGGCGGTGTACCGGGATATGCAATGAATCAAGAGTGACAAGTATGAAAAAATTATGAACGGTGGCTTTGCCACAAATACTATGTCAACTACATGATCATGCTAAGAAATATGACAATGATGGATGTGTCATGATAAACTGGATGGTGGAAAGTTGCATGGCAATATATCTCGGAATGGCTATGCCATAATAGGTAGGTATGGTGGCTGTTTTGAGGAAGATATAAGGAGGGTTATGTGTGAAAGATCGTATCATATCACGGGGTTTGGATGCACTGGCGAAGTTTGCACCAACTCTCGATGTGAGAAAGGGCAATGCACTGTACCGTAAAGGCTAGCAGTGATGGAAGGGTGAGAGTGCGTATAATCCATGGACTCAACATTAGTCATAAAGAACTCATATACTTATTGCAAAAATCTACAAGCCATCAAAAACCAAAGTATTACGCGCATGCTCCTAGGGGATAGATTGGTAGGAAAAGACCATCGCTCGTCCCCGACCGCCACTCATAAGGAGGACAATCAAATAACACCTCATGTTTCAAATTTGTTGCATAACGTTTACCATACGTGCATGCTACGGGACTTGCAAACTTTAACTCAAGCAGTTCTCAAATTCAGAATTACTCTACTAGCATGACTTTGATATTACTACCTCCATATCTCAAAACAATTATCAAGCATCCAACTTTTCTTAGTATTCAACACACTCAAAAGAAAGTTTCACAAATATTGAATACCAAGCATGTTATCATTAAGCAAATTACCATGCTATTAAGACTCTTAAAATAATTTAAGTGAAGCATGAGAGATCAATAGTTTCTTTAAAACAAATCCACCACCGTGCTCTAAAAGATCTAAGTGAAGCACATAGAGCAAAATTATAACGCTCAGAAGATATAAGTGAAGCACATAGAGCAAAACTACTTAGCTCAAAAAGATATAAGTGAAGCACATAGAGCAAAATTACATAGCTCAAAAGATATAAGTGAAGCACATAGAGCAAAATTACTTAGCTCAAAAAGATATAAGTGAAGCACATAGAGTATTATATCAAATTTTAATTCATGTATGGATCTCTCAAAAGGTGTGTACAGCAAGGATGATTGTGGCATACTAAAACACAAAGACAAAAATAATACAAGACTCTCCAAGCAAAACACATATCATGTTGGTGAATAAAAATATAGCTCCAAGTAAATTACCGATGGGAGTGGACGAAAGAGGGGATGCCTTCCGGGGCATCCCCAAGCTTTGACTTTTTGGTGTCCTTGGATTATATTGGGCGTGCCATGGGCATCCCCAAGCTTAGGCTCTTTCCAATCCTTGTTCCATAATCCATCACAAGAATTAACCCAAAACTTGAAAACTTCACAACACAAAACTTAAAGTAGAAAACTCGTGAGCTCCGTTAGCGAAAGAAAACAAAAGACCACTTCAAGGTAATGTAATGAACTCATTATTAATTTATATTGGTGTTAAACCTACTGTATTCCAACTTCTAATTATAAACTATTTTACTAACCATAGAATCATCAAAATAAGCAACAACACACGAAAAACAGAATCTGTCAAAAACAGAACAGTCTGTAGTAATCGGTAGCTAGAGCAATATATGGAACCCCAAAAATTCTAAAATAAATTTCTGGACGTGAGGAATTTATCTATTAATCATCTGCAAAAAGAATTAACTAAATATCACTCCCCAAATAAAAATGGCAGCAGTTCTCGTGAGCGCAAAAGTTTCTGTTTTTTACAGCAAGTTCAACCAGACTTTCCCCAAGTCTTCCCAACGGTTCTACTTGGCACAAACACTAATTAAACACAAAAAACACAACCAAAACAGAGGCTAAATACTTTATTTATTATGAAACAGGAGCAAAAATTAAGGAATAAAAATAAAATTGGGTTGCCTCCCAACAAGCGCTATCGTTTAACGCCCCTAGCTAGGCATAAAAGCGAGGATAGATCTAGGTATTGCCATCTTTGGTAGGCAATCCATAAGTGGATCTCATGATAGTTTCATATGGCAATTTTATTTTCTTTCTTGGAAATTGTTCCATGCCCTTTTTTAATGGAAATTGAAATCTAATATTCCCTTCCTTCATATCAATAATCGCACCAACCGTTCTAATGAAAGGTCTACCAAGAATAATAGGGCAAGAAGGATTGCAATCTATATGAAGAACAATTAAATCTACGGGCACATAATTTCTATTTGCAACAATAAGAACATCATTAATCCTTCCCATAGGTTTCTTAATAGTAGAATCTGCAAGATGCAATTTTAGAGAGCAATCATCAAAATTGCGAAATCTAGCAAATCACACAAAGTTTTGGGGATAGTGGAGACACTAGCACCCAAATCACACAAAGCATAAAACTCGTGACCTTTAATTTTAATTTTAATAGTTGGTTCCCACTCATCATAGAGTTTTCTAGGGATAGAAACTTTCAACTCAAGTTTTTCTTCATAAGATTGCATCAAGGCATCAAAAATATGTTCGGCGAAGGCTTTCTTTTGACTATAAGCATGTGGAGAATTTAGCACGGATTGCATAAAGGAAATACAATTAATTAAAGAGCAACTTTCATAATTAAATTCCTTGAAATCCAATATAGTGGGTTTAGCAACATCTAGATTTTTATTTCTTTCAATCCCACTTTCATCAATTTCATCATAAAGATCTAAATACTCCGAATTTTTAGAACTCCTTCTAGGTAAAAGAAGATCATATTCAGTTTCATCAAGATTCATATTGCAAAACAAAGATTTAATAGGTGACACATCAATAACTTTTAGATCTTCATCTTGATTTTCATAGGAATTGGAAGAATGCGCTTTAATAAAGGCATCTTTGGAAGCACGCATCCTAGCGGTTCTTTCCTTGCACTCATCAATGGAAATTCTCATGGCTTTGAGAGACTCATTGATATCATGCTTAGGAGGAATAGATCTAAGCTTTAAAGAATCAACCTAAAGAGAAATTCTATCAACTTTCCTAGCCAACTCATCAACTTTAAGCAATTTATCTTCAAGCAAAGCATTAAAATTATTTTGTGAATTCATAAACTCTTTAACACTATTCTCACATTCCGAGGGCATCTTATTATAATTTCCATAAGAGTTGTTGTAGGAATTCCCATAATTATTAGAAGAATTACTAGGATATGGCCTAGGATTAAAATTCCATCTATAAGCGTTGTTACCAAAATTATTCCTACCAACAAAATTCACCTCCATAGATTCATTGTTATTCTCAATCAAAGTATACAAAGGCATATCATTAGGATCAGAAGAAACACTCTTAGTAGCAAATAATTTCATAAGTTCATCCATCTTTCCACCCAAAACATTGATTTCTTCTATCGCATGCACTTTTTTATTAGAAGATCTTTCAGTATGCCATTGAGAATAATTAACCATAATATTATCTAGGAGTTTAGTAGCATCTCCTAAAGTGATTTCCATAAAAGTGCCTCCCGCGGCCGAATCTAAAAGATTTCTAGAAGCAAAATTCAATCCGACATAAAATTTGTGTATAATCATCCACAAATTCAAACCATGAGTAGGGAAATTACGTATCATTAATTTCATTCTCTCCCAAGCTTGTGCACCATGTTCATGATCAAGTTGCTTAATGTTCATAATATCGTTTCTAAGAGAGATGATCTTAGCGGGAGGGAAATACTTAGAGATAAAAGCATCTTTGCACTTGTTCCAAGAATCAATACTATTTTTAGGCAAAGACGAAAAACAAGCTTTAGCACGATCTCTAAGAGAAAAAGGAAATAGGTTCAATTTAACGACATCATTATTGACATCTTTTTTCTTTTGCATATCACATAAATCAACGAAGCTATTCAGATGAGTAGTGGCATCTTCACTAGGAAGGCCGGCGAATTGATCTTTCATAACAAGATTCAACAAAGCAGTATTGATTTCACAAGATTCAGTATTGGCAAGAGGAGCAATTGGAGTGCTAAGGATATCATTATTATTGGTATTGGTGAAGTCACACAATTTGGTAGTATTTTGAGCCATCGCGACAAACAAGCAATCCAACACACGAGCAAACAAAAAGGCAAGCGGGCAAAAAGAGGCAAATAGAGAGGGAGGATAGAGAGAGAGAGGGCGAATAAAACGGCAAGGGTGAACTGGGGGAGAGGAAAACGAGAGGCAAATGGAAAATAATGTAATGCGAGAGATAGGGATTGTGACGGGTACTTGGTATGTTGACTTTTTGCGTAGACTCCCCGGCAACGGCGCCAGAAATTCTTCTTGCAACCTCTTGAGCTTGCGATGGATTTCCTCGAAGAGGAAAGGATGATGTAGCAGAGTAGCATAAGTATTTCCCTTAGTTTTTGAGAACCAAGGTATCAGTCCAGTAGGAGGCCACGCTCAAGTCCCTCATACCTGCACAAAACGATAGCTACGCGCAACCAACGTGATTAGGGGTTGTCAATCCCGTCACGGTCACTTACGAGAGTGAGATCTGATAGATATAATATTTTTGGTATTTTTGGTATAGAGATGCAAAGTAAAAAGTAAAAGGCAAAGTAAAAAAGCAAAGCAAGATTAAAGTGATGGAGATTGATATGATGAGAATAGACCCGGGGGCCATAGGTTTCACTAGTGGCTTCTCTCAAGAGCATAAGTATTCTACGGTGGGTGAACAAATTACTGTTGAGCAATTGACAGAATTGAGCATAGTTATGAGAATATCTAGGCATGATCATGTATATAGGCATCACATCCATGACAAGTAGACCGAAACGATTCTTCCTCTACTACTATTACTCCACTCATCGACCGCTATCCAGCATGCATCTAGAGTATTAAGTTAAAAACAGAGTAACGCTTTAAGCAAGATGACATGATGTAGAGAGATAAATTCATGCAATATGAAATAAACCCGATCTTGTTATCCTCGATGGCAACGATGCAATGCATGCCTTGCTACCCCTTCTGTCACTGGGAAAGGACACCGCAAGATCGAACCCAAAGTTAAGCACTTCTCACATGGCAAGAACTACCAATCTAGTTGGCCAAACCAAACAGATAATTCGAAGAGACTTGCAAAGATAACCAATCATACATAAAAGAATTCAGAGAAGATTCAAATATTATTCATAGATAGACTTGATCATAAACCCACAATTCATCGGTCTCAACAAACACACCGCAAAAAGAAGAAGATTACATCGAATAGATCTCCACAAGAGAGGGGGAGAACTTTGTATTGAGATCCAAAAAGAGAGAAAAAGCCATCTAGCTACTAACTATGGACCCGAAGGTCTGAGGTAAACTACTCACACTTCATCGGAGGGGCTATGATGATGTAGAAGCCCTCCGTGATGACGGCCCTCTCCGGTGGAGCTCCAGAACAGGCCCCAAGACGGGATCTCATGGATACAAAAAGTTGCGGTGGTGGAATTAGGTTTTTGGCTCCTGTTCTGATCGTTTGGGGGTACGTAGGTATATATAGGAGGAAGGAGTACGGCGGTGGAGCACCGAGGGGTCCATGAGGCAGGGGGCGCGCCCTAGGGGGGTGGGCGTGCCCCCCACCCTCGTGACCGCCTCTTTGACTCCTTGGAGTAGGGTCCAAGTCTCCTGGATCACGTTCAGTGAGAAAATCACGTTCCCGAAAGTTTTATTCCGTTTGGACTCAATTTGATATTCTGTTTCTCTGAAATACTGAAATAGGCAAAAAAACAACAATTCTGGGCTGGGCCTCCGGTTAATAGGTTAGTCCCAAAAATAATATAAAAGTGGAAAATAAAGCCCAATATAGTCCAAAATAGTAGATAATATAGCATGGAGCAATCAAAAATTATAGATACGTTGGAGACGTATCAAGAACCCAAGCCTATGAAAATGCCAAGTTGTTTAAAGAAAAAGTTAAAAGATGGCATGACAAAAGGATACAAAAGCGTGAGTTTAGTGTTGGTGATTATGTATTGCTATACAACTCTCGTTTAAGATTTTTTGCTGGAAACCTTCTCTCTAAATGGGAAGGTCCTTACGTTATCGAGGAGGTCTATCGTTCCGGTGCCATAAAAATCAACAACTTCGAAGGCACAAATCCGAAGGTGGTGAACGGTCAAAGAATCAAACATTATATCTTAGGTAATCCCATAAATGTTGAAACCAATGTTATTGAAACCGTAACCCTGGAGGAATACATAAGGGACACTTTCCGGAACGCTCCAGACTCCGAAAAGGAATAGGTATGTGGTACGGTAAGTAAACCGACTCCAAAACAGTTTTTAAGGGAATATTTCTCCGTTTTGGAGTATTTAGAAAAATAGAAAAATAAGAAGCAGTCCGGGAAGGACACGAGGGCTCCACGAGGGTGGAGAGTGCGCCCTACCCCCTTGGTGCGCCCCCTACCTCGTGGGCTCCTCGTGCACTTCCCGGACTCCGTTTTCTTACACGACACGTATTTTGGCCGGTAAAAATTCATTATATAATCCCCCGGAGGTTTTGACTCCCGTATCATGCAAAAATCTCCTGTCTTTGTTTCGAGTTGTTTTCTGTCAGGGTTGTCAAGGCCAGGCACTATGTCGTCTCCCTCCTCCTCCTCCAACCATGAGGGCAATGATGCTTGGCTAATGAAGATAGAGCTGAAGAGATAAGAACCCATGGAGATCAACAAGGATGAAGGGATCAAGAAGGCCATGGAGGACCAAGTTCCGGCAACAGAAGACGCCCTTCAACTTGATCACAATCTTCTTACCCCAAAAAAAATCGAAGCTTTCAAGATGATTGAGTTAGCTCATATACAAAATAAGTATCTCACATGTGAAAATATTTTGTTGAAGGAGCATATCATCGCACTCAAGGGCATTATCCGCAAGTTAGAAGACCTCCTACGCTCGATGTGCGACTGTCCATCATCAACAACTCCACCTTATGCACCAACAAAAAATAATTGAGCATCTGGTATGGGCACTCCACTTGGCAACTGCCAAGCTTGGGGGAGTGCCCCGGTATCGTATCACCTTTATCTTTATCTTTACCATTTTTCTTAGTTCGATACTTTTGGTAATATCTTGATTTAGTGGAATAAAAGTCTTAGTATGATCTAGTTGTGAGTTTTTCTTTATAGTCCTTCTATGTAATCGAGTCCGTGAGCTATATAATAAAGATTAGTGTTGAGTCAAGGGCTTGATTATTTTGCCATGATCCTAAGAGAAAGAAAAGAGAAAGAAATAAAAATAAACAAAGAGATCATGTGAGTCTTATGGAGAGTGGTGAGCTCACATAGAAAAAGTATGATGAATAAAAGTTGTTGAGAGTTGACAAGCATAGTTTTGGTCATCGTTGCAAATAATATGAAGTAATAAAGAAAGAGAGGTCTTCACATATAAATATACTATCTTGGACATCTTTTATGATTGTGAGCACTCATTAAAATATGACATGCTAAAAGAGTTGACGTTGGACAAGGAAGACAACGTAATGGGTTATGGTTTCTTACATCTGAGATAAATTATATTGTCATGGATCATACAACATGGTTGAGCTTGCCTTTCTCCCTCATGCTAGCCAAATTCATCGCACCAAGTAGAGATACTACTTGTGCTTCCAAATACCCTTAAACCAGTTTTATTATGGATTGAGTAAGATCCTCTAAGTAAGTTGTCATCGGTGCAAGCAATAAAAATTGCTCTCTAAATATGTATGACTTATTAGCGTGGGAGAAAATAAGCTTTATACGATTGTGTGATATGGAAGAAATAAAAGCGACAGACTGCATAATAAAGGTCCATATCACAAGTGGCAATATAAAGTGACGTTCTTTCGCATTAAGATTCTGTGCATCCAACCATTAAAGCGCATGACAACCTCTACTTCCCTCTGCGAAAGGCTTATCTTCTACTTTTATCTCCTACCTTGCATAAGAGTCATGGTGATCTTCACCATTCCTTTTTACACTTTATCCTTTGGCGAGCACAGTATGTTGGAAAGATCTTGGTATATATGGCTAATTGGATGTGAGTTTTCATGAACTATTATTGTTGACATTACCCTTGAGGTAAAATGTTGGGAAGCAAGACTATAAGCCCCTATCTTTCTCCGTGTCCGATTAAAACTCCATACCCATAAGTATTGTGTGAGTGTCAGCAATTGTGAAAGACTATATGATAGTTGAGTATGTGGACTTGCTGAAAAGCTCTTATATATTGACTCTTTCCTATGTTATGATAAATTGCAATTGCTCCAATGACTGAGATTATAGTTTGTTAGTTTTCAATGAAGTTTACGATTCATAGTTGAAATTGTGATTGAATTATTAATCTAGCATAAGGAATCATATGACAAGAATTATGTAAGTTGTTGTTCTAAGAATGATCATGATGCCCTCATGTCCGTATTTTATTTTTATCGACACCTCTATCTCTAAACGTGTGGACATATTTTTCGATTTTGGCTTTTCGCTTGAGGACAAGCGAGGTCTAAGCTTGGGGGAGTTGATACGCCCATTTTGCATCATGCTTTTATATCAATATTTATTGCATTATGGGCTGTTATTACACATTATGTGACAATACTTATGCATATTCTCTCTTATTTTACAAGGTTTACATGAAGAGGGAGAATGCCGGCAGCTGGGATTCTGGGCTGGAAAAGGAGCAAATAGTAGAGACCTATTCTGCACAGCTCCAAAAGTCCTGAAACTTCACGGAAGACGTTTTCAGAATATATAAAAAATACTCAGCGGAAGAGATTCACCAGGGGGGCCACACCCTGCCCACGAGGGTGGGGGGCGCGCCCTACCCCCCTGAGCGCACCCCCCTACCTCGTGGGCCCCCTAGTGGCTATCCGGTGGCCATCTTCTGCTATATGAAGTCTTTCGATGGGAAAAAATAATAAGCCATGTTCTCAGAAGAAACTCCGCCGCCACGAGGCGGGACCAATCTAGGGCTCTGGCGGAGCTGTTCTGCCGGGGAAACTTCCCTCCTGGAGGGGGAAATCATCGCCATTGTCATCACCAATGCTCCTCTCATCGGGAGAGGGCAATCTCCATCAACATCTTCATCAGCACCATCTCCTCTCAAAACCCTAGTTCATCTCTTGTATCCAATTCTTGTCTCCAAGTCCGGGATTGGTGCTAGTAGGTTGCTAGTAGTGTTAATTACTCCTTGTAGTTGATGCTAGTTGGTTTATTTGGTGGAAGATCATATGTTCAGATCCTATATGCATATTAATACCCCTCGATTATGAACATATTTATGCTTTGTGAGTAGTTACGCTTGTTCTTTAGGACATGGGAGAAGTCTTGCTATTAGTAGTCATGTGAATTTGGTATTCATTCGATATTTTGATGAGATGTATGTTGTCTCTCCTCTAGTGGTGTTATGTGAACGTCGACTACATGACACTTCACCATTATTTGGGCCTAGAGGAAGGCATTGGGAAGTAATAAGTAGATGATGGGTTGCTAGAGTGACAGAAGCTTAAACCCTAGTTTATGCGTTGCTTCGTAAGGGGCTGATTTGGATCCATATGTTTCATGCTATGGTTAGGTTTACCTTAACACTTTTGTTGTAGTTGCGGATGCTTGCAATAGAGGTTAATCATAAGTGGGATGCTTGTCCAAGTAAGGACAGTACCCAAGCACCAGTCCACCCACATACCAAATTATCAAAGTACCGAACGCGAATCATATGAGCGTGGTGAAAACGAGCTTGATGATATTCCCATGTGTCCTCAGGAGCGCTTTTATCTATATAAGAGTTTGTCCAGGCTTGTCCTTTGCTACAAAAAGGATTGGGCCACCTTGCTGCACTTTATTTACCTTTGTTACTTGTTGCTCATTACAAATTATCCTATCATAAAACTATCGGTTACCACTTATTTCAGTACTTGCAGAGAATACCTTGCTGGAAACTGCTTATCATTTCCTTCTGCTCCTCGTTGGGTTCGACACTCTTACTTATCCAAAGGACTATGATAGATCCCCTATACTTGTGGGTCATCAGGGGCTGAAGCCGATGACTGGAAAACTTTCAGTTCACATACAAACAGCCGCACATGAGGAACAAAAGCCTTTAGGCAAAATCAAAATATAGATTGATTATAACAATTGTCTTTTACAATTTGTAAAGAGTTCACTTGAATATTATGCCTTTCGAACATTGACCCTCTATCAAGCGGGCAGCCTCTAAGATGTCCTCAAAGTATTGCTCTGGTGCGTGATGGTCCTTGCCCTTGGGTGGACCCTGCAATGCAACATCGACGGCCTTCATCTTCCCCCAGTATGTCTTGACTCGGGCAAAGGCCATCCGTGCACCTTCAATGCATGTCGACCACTTCACGGCGTCGATACGTGGCACCGCATCAGCAAGCCACCGCACCAAGCCGAAATAGCTATTCGGAATCGGCTCAGTCGGCCATAGCTAAAGTATGACGTTCTTCATGGCAGCTGTGGACATCTTGTGAAGCTCGACCAGTTGGGACATTTGTTCATTCAGCAGTAGAGGGCGTTTTGATGCGCCAAACTATGACCAGAAAAGCTTCTCCATTGCATATCCCTCTTGCGCTTGGTAAAACTGCGCCGCATCGGATGAACTCTTCGGCATGTCCAAAAACACATCTGGAGAACTCCACACTTGGTTAAGCTAAGCATAATTCGGATCGCCGAACTTTGTCTGTAATAAAAATGGCTTACCAGCGGCAATCTTCCCAACTTGCCGGATCTCCTCACGGGCCGCTCTAGATTCGGACCGCGCTTCTTTCGCCTCTCGCAAGGCCTTGTCAAGCTCAGCCGCTTTGGCTTTATTCTCCTTCTCTAGGAATTCATAGCGGCTGGTAGTATTTTTTAGTTCGAGCACCATCGAGGATATTTTCTCCTCGTCTTGGTGCTGAGCAGCTTGTTCGGCCTTTAACTTGGTCGATGCCTTTTTGGCAGCCACATTACTAAACCAGGCCTACTCCTTGGCCCGGGCCAGCTCCGCCCGAAGAATCTCAACGGCGGCACCACCATCTGCAACCATGCATATTCCAGTATGCAACTTTCAGTGTCACGCTTATATTAAAAAACTTATATGTATGGATTGCTTTGAACATGTACCTTGCGACTCGTCAAGACGCCTGTTGATAAGCGTGATATCAGTATCTGCCTCATCAATCTTGTCTTGCAAATCCACAATCTCTACAGTCCAGACAGTTTCCGGGGAGGTCACATCCTGTGTTCCAACAATCATATTACTTCCTGGGCATATCTTTTGATCATATAACCATCTCCCTTGGGAAGCCAATCAGAGTCTTAGGGGCTACTATCTATGCACAGGTGTATTCTTGAATAAAACACAATCGAACATATTACGGTACAAACCTCGAAGCATCCTAGTAGGCCCATGAAGGCCTCATTCAATCCGCTTTTCGCGGCCAGGACCTTTTCTATCACCGTGCTCATCAAGGTACGATGTTCCTCTGAGACGGACGCCTGTCGCAGCATGTTCGTCAATATATCCGGCGCCTCTGGGACTCCGGAGGCTGCTGAAGGAGTACGGCCTCCCTTTCAAGGAATCCGTTTATTCATATCCGGCTGTAGACCGGAATGTTCGGGGCCTTTACTGTTGGTCCCCGGACCATGGGCCACCGAAGTATCACCTTCGGGTTGTGTCTTCGTCATCCCTCGCACCACTTGTTGATCGGGAGATACCCTCCGCTACGACACCTTGAAGTCATCCGCCCTATTGGGCGACGAGATTGGTGGAGGTGTCTCGCTTTCCATCATCTCGGGAGAAGATCCCCCGAGGAAGAGGATTGTTGAAGAAGACTGCGTGCCGAACTACAAAAAAACATATATTCTAGACGTTACAAGAAAGGGGTGTGACGTGTTTAAAACACCCTTGTTCACTTACGAGTTGGCCTGAGGCTTGTCCTCATCATGGGACTGTGCGATGACGTTGTCCTCCAAGCCCGAGCCACCCGACGAAGGCATCTTGCCTCGTTTATGAGCCTTTTCCTCCCAATCTTCGGAGGTGACCCTTTTCTTCCCATGGGGGGAAGAGACGTTGACTTTCCCGTCATTTTTTTCTTCGGACGATGGAATCTTGTCTGGCACACCATCGGGATGGGGGCCATCTTTGGTCCTCTCTGCCTTTCCCTCCTTCACAAGCATCTGGTACGGTGTCGGGGATAGGATCCTTGTTAATACAGGATCCGCTAAACCTTCGGAAAGGGGGGGGGGGCGGACACCTAATCAGCTCCGCTTTTGTTTATCCAGCCCTAGGAGGAGATAGTTTGCTCAATAATGTATTACAGCATACTTAAAAAAAGGGTGTTCGGAAGTCAAGTGCTTACCGGGGTATCCGGACAGTTACAGTCGAGGCATGTGTCCTCAATAGTGTTCGGCCAATGTTTTCGTTTTCCGAAAAACAACTTCCACATCCCTTTGTGCGTAATGCCGAAGAAGTGTTGGAGGGATCGTGGTCCTTCTGGATTGAACTCCCACATACAGAGAGGCGTACGTTGGCATGGTAGGATTCGGCGAATCAACATTACTTGAATCACGCTGACAAGATCGATATCCCTCTCGAGGAGGGTTCGTATGCGACTTTGTAGAGTCCGCACTTCATCAACTGATCCCCAATCCAGCCCCTTGTTGGCCCATGATGCAAGCTGTAACGGTGGGCCAGGGCGAAACGTGAGTGCAGCTACCCACTTGGTGCTGCGGGTGTCGGTGTCAAAACCAGCGGATCTCGGGTAGGGGGTCCCGAAATGTGCGTCTAAGGCGGATGGTTACAGGAGGCAGGGGACACGATGTTTTACCCAGGTTCGGGCCCTCTTGATGGAGGTAAAACGCTACGTCCTGCTTGATTATTCTTGATAATATGAGTAGTACAAGAGTTGATCTACCCGAGATCAGAGAGGCTAAACCCTAGAAGCTAGCATATGGTATGATTGTATGTTGTCCTACGGACTAAAACCCTCCGGTTTATATAGACACCGAGGGAGGCTAGGGTAACATAAGGTCGGTTACAAAGGAGGAGATATCCATATCCGTATTGCCTAACTTGCCTTCCACGCCAAGTAGAGTCCCATCCGGACACGGTACGAAATCTTCAATCTTGTATCTTCATAGTCCAACAGTCCGGCCAAAGGATATAGTTCGGCTATCCGGAGACCCCCTAATCCAGGATACCCTCAGTAGCCCCTGAACCAGGCTTCAATGATGATGAGTCTGGCATGCAGTGTTGTCTTCGGCATTGCAAGGCGGGTTCCTCCTCCGAATACACCACGGAAGAGTTTGAATACAAGGATAGTGTCCGACCCTGCAAAATAAGTTCCACATACCATTGTAGAGAGAATAATATTTCCACAAGTCCAATTTGCTGACATGTTTTGGCAGCATGACATCACGCCACGGCCCGGTAATTATTTGAACCATTTTTCTTTAACCAGCCCCGCACATAACGCGAGGCGGTTTCTTGACACGTCTTGTCAAAGCAGAGATCGTGTTCCCCTTATCACGGGATTCTCATCAATACAAATGTGGGTAACCCAACCGTGCCTGTTGGTATGACTCCTAGATTTTAGGTAAGTCTAGAACGGCTACGAGGAGGACGCCTGATATTCATCCCCTTTATAAAGGGACAAGGCTTTTTCTTTTTTCCCTCCCGTGCTCAATCGAATCCTTCCCCCGCCTCGAGTTCTAACACCCAAAGCCCAGGTCAGGTGCCCCGGACCTTCAATCATGTCCGGATCCAGCCTTCAAGGCAGGTGGATGCCTTCCTCCGTCACGGAGGAGGACATCAAGAAGTTGAGGGAGGCCTGATATCTGACCGCTGAAATTTCGCATAGGCTGCTCGGCCGAGGGCAGGTCGTCCCTACTCCCGAACCCAATGAGAGCGTTGTGTTCATCTCCCACTTCCTCCAAGGACTAGGCCTCGCTCTGGATCCTTTTGTTAGGGGCCTCATGTTCTATTATGGGCTGGATTTTCAAGATCTGGCCCCGGATTCCCTTCTTCACATCTCGTCATTTATTGTCATCTGTGAGGCCTTCCTCCGCATTACCCCTCACTTTGGCCTATGGCTCAAGACCTTCAATGTGAAGCCAAAGATGGTCGAGGGGCAGTACGTAGCGTGCGGAGGTGCTCTAATAAGAAAAATTGCTGACGCTCCATGGCCAAAGGGTTCCTTTCCAGAGGTGTCCGGATTGTGGCAACGGGAGTGGTTTTACGTCACAGCTGCCCGAAGTGCCAAGTGGGTAGCTTCCCCCACCTTTCGCTCGGGCCCTCCACCACAACTGATGTCATGGATCAGCAGGGGGCTGATCGGGGGTCCAGCCAAGGACGTGCCAATACTGTAGAGCCGTATCTGAGATCTCTTCGAGGGGGATTTTAGTCTGGTTATGGTAATGCAAGTTATGCTGGTTCGTCGAGTCCAGCCTTGCAAACGCCGGACCCTCCGCATGTGGGAATTCAACCCGGAAGGACCGCGCACTATTCAGAATTTCCTCGGCATGACGCACGAGGAGATGTACAAATCGTTCTTCGGACCCCAAATAGAGTGTCCGGACACTACCGAGGACGTGGGCCTGAGCTGCAACTGCCCTGCTCCCCAAGTAAGTAATCCCATGGCCGAACACACTGTCTTTTTATTTATCATGACATCATTTTGAAGAATCACTCTTTAACCAGGACTGGATAACAAAGGCGAAGATGATCCGGTGTTCGGCCCCCCTTCCTGAAGGCTTGGACAATCCGGTGCTGGAAAAGATGCTCGAGCCAGCACCTTGTCTAGTGCCCTCAAAGGAAGATGAAGGGGGGAATAAAGAGGGCGAAAGCGGGCCTCCGTCGCTACCTATTCCCATCGAGGGAATGAGCACCTCCGCGAGGGAGGATAACCAAGGGGAAGAATTTGACATTCTCTCTCCCCGGGGAAGGAAGAGGTCTACCTCTGAAGATCCGGAAACTAAGGTTTCCAAACGGGAGAAGAAATCTCCGCCAGAGGGACCTGCCCTGGAGGGTACTCTTGCCGCACAATGTCCGCGCGGGGATCAGCCCTCTACTAAGCTGTAAGTAAAAGGGTATTCAATAACGAAAATATCTTGCTCTATTTCTGAGGAAAATAATCGAAGCATTTATCTTGTAGTTCGGATCTTAGCCCTTCTCAGCAGAGCTCGTCTTCGGGGGATCTTCTTCCGGAGATGATGGAGAGCGAAACGCCTCCCCCTGCCACACCGCCTTACGTAGAGGGCGACCCCGAGGTGTCATCGCGGAGGGCTTCTCCTGATCCGGCAAGGCCAGAAGGTAATCATGTGGCCACCCAAAGTCCTCAGTATCCGGCTCTCAAAGAGAGAAATCAAAAGAGTCCTGCACCGTCTGGTGTGCGGTCGGATGTACGAAGGGATCTGCTGGAGAAAGCGGCTATCTCAGAAGAGCACCACACATTGATGGGTACGGTGATTGAAAGGATTTCGTCTGCCAAAAGCGCCGCATGAAGCCTTTACGAGTCTACTGACGGGTTTTGAGGTACGCGAAATGATGTACATTTTTGAAAGTACCACACATTTTTAGATGTGCCCTGTGTAGATAGTAGCCTTGAGACTCTGGTTGTCGTCGAAAACGGTGGCAAACGGAGGATCATAGTCCCAGGTAGTAACCAGACTGCCTTTATGTGCAGGTGGTGGAGGCTCCGGTGGCTAGCCGGACTGATGGGTATGCCGAACTAAAGCGGCAGCTGGATGCGGCAGATGCCGACATCGTGCTTGTCAATAAGCGGCTTGACGAGGCACAGGGTAGGTGATTCTTCTAGTGAATGTCACATACTAAGAGCAGCATGATGCTAGTATCTTTAATATGTTGTGACTGCAGATGGAGCTGCCACCGTGGAGACCCTTCGGGCGGAGCTTACCCGAGCCAAGGATCAAGCAAGGAGTAGTAATGCGACCGCTTTAAAGGCGGCCGAAGAGTTAAGGGCCGAACAGGTCGCACATTGCTGGAGCAAAGAAAAAATTGCTAAGATGGCCATGGAGTAAAAAAATGTTGCTGACTGTTATCGGCTTCTTGGAGAAGAAAACCGGGTGAAGGCGACGGACCTGGAGAAGGCCCGGGTGGCTGCCAAGGAAGCCCGCTCCAAAATTAGAGCGACAAGGAGGAGCTGAATCAAGCTGCGGATATCGTTTCTGGGAAGTCCTTCTTGTTGCGGACTAAGTTCGGAGATCCGAAATATGCTCCTCTGGACCGGCTATGTAGTTCTGCGGATGAGTACATGGATTTGGCTGCAAGTGCTGCGGATGCGACCGAGTACTTCAAGGATCAGAAAGGTCCTGAAGTGGATAAATTGTTCTGGTCACAGTTTCACGCTCCAGCCCGTCCGCTGTTGCTGAATGAGTGATTGACCGGTTGGGCCGAGCTCCATAGATTATCCGGACTGGCCATGAGGTCCATTGTGGATCATTTGTGGCCAGGAGGGCCAAGGCCGAATAGCTATTTTAGCTTAGTGCAACAATTCCTTGGCGTTGTGCATCACATCGATGCTGTAAAGAGGTCGGCGTGCATAGAAGGCTCGCCGATGGCCCTTGCCCGTGTCAAAATATACTGGGCGGAGATGGATGCCACCACTGTTGCGGCACAGGGTTCGGCCATAGGCCGAGTGGCTGCCGAGCACTACTTTGAAGGAGTTCTTGAAGGCGCTCGTTTGATAGAGGCTCAGTGCTTGAAGAATATTATGTTTGAGTGACACGTATTCCCATTGTTAAAACAATGTTTTATTGAGTTTATCAAGGCTGTATTTATACTTTTGCCCGAAAGTACTATGATGCCTCCTGTGCGGCCGTTTATGTATATATGTATATAACCTGAAAGATGGCAGTCGTCGGCTTCAGCCCCCACGCATATAATGCGGGGGTGTTCGCAGAAGACACACGTTCACACTTGATCCAACGTCTTGGTCCATTAAGGAGGTGATAGCGCAGCGAACTAGGCAATCGGACTATAATGCTTTAACACTTTCACTTAGCCAGAGGAGTTTGACAGTGGGGCTACTATATAGCCCCTGGTGGCTCCGCACTCATCCGAATTCGGGGTGCGTACATGCCTGGCCGGGAAACGGCCCTTCGTTAAGGCGGAGCAATCCCGAAGATTCCGCTAGGTCATCGAGTGGTTGACTAGTCTCACGCTATATCATGACAGTCAGTTTTCAGCTTTCTCTACTGAGGTGCTCGTCCGGATGAACCAGGGCACAATCGCAGTAGTTCTCCTGGTGCCGATAGAGTGGAACGTAAGGCAGCAAAACACATGAGCCGGGCAAACCCAACATTTGACCAAAAACATGATTCGGAGCTGATGCATATAAGGCCAAACTCACGACACCGAACACTCCCTAAGGTATTCGGTCTTTATGGTGGAAGCCGGGCCTAAACAGTGCCCTTTGTAATAAGCCCCTGGTGTCCAGGTACATGCAATATTCTGACGTGGCCACATGCCAATACGTCAGCATCCCTCTCAATTATACTAAGAATCCGAGGGATTTGTATCAACAAGAGACAGTAAAAAAGGTTTACGCAGGGTCTTAATCTAAAAAGAATCCTTGGAACGGGTCCCTGCTGCACGTCTGCACCTGTGTCTCCGTTGTGCCGTATTCTGGACGGGTGTAGCATGATGGTCATCTAAAAAAGAGAGGAACTTAATTGAAAAGTTGTCGTGCAAAAGGTAAGTTATACTAAATAAACAATATATAGTTCAAAATGAGTAAAGTTGAGCCTGATTGCCACTTGTGCACGCGCGTTGAGCCCCTTGTATTGTAATAGGGGTATAGCCATCAAACTTGTATCAATTACATATAGCTGCACCGGACTCGTCCAACCGTGTTCGTGGTCTTAACGACCTGTCAGATGCTTTAGTTGGTGAGGCCGTTTAGTGTGCGGCTGCCAAGGTAGCCACACGGTCTTCCGCGCGCAAGGATCACTCAATATTTCCATTTACTGTAATGATGCCACGTGGACCGGGAATCTTGAGCATGAGGGAAGCGTAAACGGTATTGCGTTAAAGCGAGCGAAAGCTTCGCGTCCGAGTAGTTCTTGATAGCCACTTTGGAATGGAGTGATGTGGAAGGTTAAATTTTCACTGCGGAACTTATCGGGGAAGCCAAGTATAACCTCTAGTAGCAGGGAGCCCGTGCAATGGGATTCTGGGCCTGGCGTTACTCCTTTAAAGGTAGTATTGCTATGGCTAATTGTTGTTGGGTCTATCCCCATTTTGCTGACTGTGTCCTGATATATCAGGTTTAAACTACTATCACCATCCATCAAGACTCGTGTGAAGTGGTATCCGTCAATTATCGGGTCTAACACCAAGGCAGCCCATCCTGCACGCCGGATACTTGCCGAGTAATCCCGATGGTCGAAGGTGATCGGTTGGGACGGTGAAGATGAACAGTATCCGTGCACTAGTAGAAAACAGGGCTTTGGTCCAGGCCGGGTCAGCCCGTTAGTCCCGGTTCAGTCCAGAACCGGGACCAATGTGGGAATTGGTCCCTGTTCGTGAGCCCAGGGGGCCGGCCGGGCCACGTGGGCCATTGGTCCCGGCTCATCTGGACCTTTTGGTCCCGGTTGGTGGGATGAACCGGGACCAATGGGCCTCGCTCCTGGCCCACCACCATTGATCCCGGTTGGTGGCTTGAACCGGGACCAAAGGCTCCCCTTTAGTCCCGGCTCATGTCACCAACCGGGACCAATGAGGTGCCTATATATACCCCTCGCTCACGAGCAGAGCACCCCAGTGCTCTGTTTTTCTCTGACCGAGGGGGAGAGGGCTTGGTGGTGCTCTAGCTCACCTCCTATGCACACAAGGTGTTCGATGGAATGCCCGAGCCACACTACTTAAGCTTTCTCCTCTTCAAGCTCGACCTCCAAGCTCCATTTTCCATAATATTTGTCTAGGTTTAGCGGTCCGTCACGCCCCGTCCCCGTCTTCACCGCCGTCGATCACCCGCGCCGAGCTCATCGCCGGCACCACCGTGGTGAGCCTCTTGTTTTATCTTCTTTCTGAAAGGAAAAATATTCTTACTTGTATGTTTACATAGATACTTGTATTATTTTCTTACTTTTATTATTGCATCTTATATAGTGCGATGGTTTTGGTATCCGCCCCCGTCGGCCCTCGTCCTGTCTATGATTCGGATGTGGTATATATATTATCTTTATAACTATTGGTTCATTTATTGTTTATGAAAATTATGCCGACCAACGTGACATAGATTTTATTTATGTAGGATGTGAATCGGAAATGCCAACCAACCCTATTGTCGAGAGGTTAAATTTAGTTGAAGAAGAAAACAATTTGTTGAAGGAAAAAATAAAAAAAATGAGGAGGAGAAGATGATGTTGGAGTTGCATGTTGTGGATGTCGTCGATGATCACAAGATCAAGATGGATGCAATGCGCTTGAAGATTAGAAAGATTAGAAAATATGCCATTCATACCGAGGCTTGGTATCATTATGCCGTTGGATCAATTGTTACCTTGGTTGCGATTATGATCACATTTGTTTTCGCATTGAAATGTTTTACATAGTTTCAATGTATGGTTTAATTAATTAGATGCTCTGGAGAGCTATATGTTGTTAGATGAGAACTATGTATGCACTTTGGTTTTAATGTGATGATGAACTTCTATTAATTTGGACACTTAATTATATATAATGCACGCAGATGAACCGGCAATGGATGTACGATGACAGACACACCCGCGAGTACATTAGGGGCGTGCATGAGTTTCTCGATGCGGCTGAGGCAAACAAGCAGAATGGTTTTATGTGTTGTCCATGCACTGAATGTGGGAATACGAGGTCTTACTCTAACCCAAAAATCCTTCACTCCCACCTGCTTTACAAGGATTTCATGCCACACTATAATGTTTGGACGAGGCACGGAGAAATAGGGGTTGTGATGGAAGACAGCGAAGAAGAAGAGTACGATGACAACTATGTGCCCCCTGAATATGGTGATGCTGCAACGGGGGGAGCTGGTGAAGATCAAGAGGAACCAAACGATGTGCCCAATGATGCTGCAACGGGTGAAGCTGCTGAAGATCAAGAGGAACCAGACGATGTGCCCGATGATGATGATCTCCGCCGGGTCATTGTCGATGCAAGGACGCAATGCGAAAGTCAAAAGGAGAAGCTGAAGTTCGATCGCATGTTAGAGGATCACAAAAAAGGGTTATACCCCAATTGTGAAGATGGCAACACAAAGCTCGGTACCGTACTGGAATTGCTGCAGTGGAAGGCAGAGAATGTTGTGGCTGACAAAGGATTTGAGAAGCTACTGAAAATATTGAAGAAGAAGCTTCCAAAGGATAACGAATTGCCCAACAGTACATACGTAGCAAAGAAGGTCATATGCCCTCTAGGATTGGAGGTGGAGAAGATACATGCATGCCCTAATGACTGCATCCTCTACCGCGGTGCATACAAGGATCTGAACGCATGCCCGGTATGCGGTGCATTGCGGTATAAGATTAGACAAGATGACCCTGGTGATGTTGACGGCGAGCCCCCAGGAAGAGGGTTCCTGCGAAGGTGATGTGGTATGCTCCTATAATACCACGGTTGAAACATCTGTTCAGAAACGGAGAGCATGCCAAGTTGATGCGATGGCATAGTGAGAACCGAAAGAAAGATGGGAAGTTGAGAGCACCCGCTGACGGGTCGCAGTGGAGAAAAATCAAGAGAAAGTACTGGGATGAGTTTGCAAAGGACCCAAGGAATGTATGGTTTGCTTTAAGCGCGGATGGCATTAATCCTTTCGGGGAGCAAAGCAGCAATCACAGCACCTGGCCCGTGACTCTATGTATGTATAACCTTCCTCCTTGGATGTGCATGAAGCGAAAGTTCATTATGATGCCAGTTCACATCCAAGGCCCTAAGCAACCCGGCAACGAAATTGATGTGTACCTAAGGCCATTAGTTGAAGAACTTTTACAGCTGTGGAATGGAAACGGTGTACGTACGTGGGATGAGCACAGACAGGATGAATTTAACCTTAAGGCGTTGTTGTTCGTGACCATCAACGATTGGCCCGCTCTCAGTAACCTTTCAGGACAGATAAACAAAGGATACCACGCATGCACGCACTGTTTAGATGACACTGAAAGTATATACCTGGACAAATGCAGGAAGAATGTGTACCTGGGCCATCGTCGATTTCTTCCGACCAACCATCAATGTCGAAAGAAAGGCAAGCATTTCAAAGGCGAGGCAGATCACCGGAAGAAGCCCGCCATGCGCACCGGTGATCACGTGCTTGCTATGGTCAATGATTTACACTACGTGATCTTTGGAAAGGGTCCCGGTGGACTAGCTATTCCGAATGATGCTGAGGGACACGCACCCATGTGGAAGAAGAAATCTATATTTTGGGACCTACCCTACTGGAAAGACCTAGAGGTCCGCTCCTCAATCGACGTGATGCACGTGACGAAGAACCTTTGCGTGAACCTGCTAGGCTTCTTGGGCGTGTATGGGAAGACAAAAGATACACCTGAGGCACGGGAGGACCTGCAACGTTTGCACGAAAAAGGCGGCATGCCTCTGAAGTAGTATAAAGGTCCTGCCAGCTACGCTATTACGAAAGAAGAGAAAGAAATCTTCTTTGAATGCCTGCTCAGTATGAAGGTCACGACTGGCTTCTCATCGAATAAAAAGGGAATAATAAATATGCCAGAGAAAAAGTTTCAGAACCTAAAGTCTCATGACTGCCACGTGATTATGACGCAACTGCTTCCAGTTGCATTGAGGGGGCTTCTACCGAAAAACGTCCGATTAGCCATTGTGAAGCTATGTGCATTCCTCAATGCAATCTCTCAGAAGGTGATCGATCCAGAAATCGTACCAAGGCTAAGGAGTGATGTGGCGCAATGTCTTGTCAGTTTCGAGCTGGTGTTCCCACCATCCTTCTTCAATATCATGACGCACGTCCTAGTTCATCTAGTCGACGAGATTGTCATCCTGGGGCCCGTATTTCTACACAATATGTTCCCCTTTGAGAGGTTCATTGGAGTCCTAAAGAAATATGTCCGTAACCGCGCTAGGCCAGAAGGAAGCATCTCCATGGGCCATCAAACAGAGGATGTTATCGGGTTTTGTGTTGACTTCATTCCTGGCCTTAAGAAGATAGGTCTCCCTAAATCGCGGTATGAGGGGAGACTGACTGGAAAAGGCACTCTTGGAAGAGACTCAATAATATGCAGGGATGGATATTCTTGGTCTCAAGCAAACTACACAGTTCTATAGAACTCTACCTTGGTGACCTCGTATGTCGATGAACACAAGAACGTTCTGCGCTCCAAACACCCGGAGCAGTGCGACGACTGGATTACATGTGAACACATCAGGACTTTCAGCAGTTGGTTAGAAACATGTCTCAGAGGTGACAAACACTGTTTGTGATGAGTTGTACTTGTTGTCCAGGGGACCATCTTTGACTGTATTGACTTACAAAGGATACGAGATAAATGGGAATACATTTTACACGATCGCCCAAGATCAAAAGAGCACCAACCAAAACAGCGGTGTCTGCTTTGATGCAGCAACCGAGAGCGGAAAGGACACATATTATGGTTACATAGCGGACATATGGGAACTTGACTACAGACCTGATTTTAAGGTCCCTTTGTTTAAGTGCAAATGGGTCAATCTGTTAGGCGGCGGGGTATAGGTAGACCCACAGTACGGAATGACAACAGTGGATCTGAAAAATCTTGGGTACACTGACGAACCGTTCGTCCTAGCCAATGATGTGGCACAGGTTGTCTATGTGAAGGACATGTCTACCAAACCGAGAAAAAGAAAAGATAAGGAAGCAAATACATCATACAATGAGCCAAAGCGCCACATAGTTCTTTCAGGAAAAAGGGACATCCTGGGAGTGGACGGCCAGACAGACATGTCTGAAGATTATGAAAATTTCATGAAATTCCTCCCTTCAATGTCAAGGCTGACCCAAGCATCCTGATAAACAATGAGGATTATCCATGGTTACGGTGCAATAAGCAAATGACACAAGCGAAGAAAAAGTTAAGACTTTGTCCCGCAACTATTATGATGATACCATGCCAACTTTGTAACACACGAACATGCTACCATTGTCCGTTTTGTACATGCACATGCTATGTGGGTGAAATTATGATACCATGCCAACTTTAAACTTTTTCAGAGTTCATTTGAAATGCTTTCATGTCTTATGGTTCGGCCCTCGTAATACCATGACCATTAGTCCCTGGCCCATGCCAACTTTCAACTTTCAACTTTCAAAAACTAATGGCACTAACAGAAAGTTTATAATTTTGCTCCTCGCCCCTGGCCCATGACCATTAGTCCCGGTTTGTGCCACCAACCGGGACTAAAGGGTTGGTCCTCGTTGTGAGCAGAGTTTAGTCCCACCTCGCCAACCGAAGGGGGCTCACACCGGTTTATAAGCCCTTCCCTCTCTGCCTTGTTGAGCTCCTCTCAAAGTGAAAATAGATGCCCTAATAGCGAAAAAGTTTAACCTAAATTCATAGTGAATTTCTCTGAAATTCATAGAAATTTACTAGGAATTTAGGTTGAATTTTCTCTATAAGTGCATCTATTCTCATTTTTTTAGTAAGTTAATCACAAACTTGTGATTCAAACAATTTTCAAAGAATTCAAATTTGAAAACTAATGGCACTAACAAAAAGTTTATAATTTTTCTAAAACTAATGGCAGTAACAGAAAGTTTATAATTTTGCTAACCTAAAAGCAAACAGAATTAAAAATTAAAGCAAAAAACAAAAGAAAATAAATAATGCAAAAAACAAATCAAAAAAACAAGAAAAAACTATTTTTATAGTAAAGTTAATCACAAAACAAAATAAATAAAGCAACAAAGAAAACAAAAAAA
>NC_057800.1:33685074-33685609 GCF_018294505.1 Triticum aestivum | reverse complement strand
AATTTGAAAACTAATGGCATTAACAAAAAGTTTATAATTTTTCTAAAACTAAAAGCATAAAGAATTAAAAAATAAAGAAAAAAACAAAAGAAAATAAATAAATAAAGCAACAAAAAAACAAAAAAATGCCACCTACTGGGCCACCACGGCCTGAATACGACTAGAAACCCATCCAAGGGCCAGGATTCAGGCCCGCAGGAGGCCCAATAGGCCCACAGGCATAGCAGTGACAATTAGGCCCGTAAGCCTGCAATGGAGAGAAGCTCGAGAGGGGTGCGGCAGTGGGGCTTATAAACCACTGCGCACCCCTCTCAACTAGCGAGGTGGGACTAAACTTTCGACGCCGTAGCCGCACAAGGCCTTTGGTCCCGGTTGGTGGCACCAACCGGGACTAAAGGATGCATTGGTCACGGTTTGTGGCACAAACCGTGACCAATGCCCCGTCTATATAAGCCATCCTTGTGAAATTTTTGGTTCAGTTCTTTGATCCCGCCCCGACGACGCCGCCAGGCTGCCTGTGCTCGCCGTCGCCGCC
>NC_057800.1:33679788-33684762 GCF_018294505.1 Triticum aestivum | reverse complement strand
TACCCCCTCTCCGTTAACTTCGACAGGAGGGGGGTCGATATAACCCTCCCCGATAACTTCGACATGAGGGGGGTCGATATACCGCCTCCCTGATAACTTCGACATGAGGGGGGGTCGAGAACTAGTTTAGGGGGTCGAGGGTTGAGAACTAGTTTAGGGGGTCGAGGGTTGAGAACTAGTTTAGGGGGTCGAGGGTTGAGAACTAGTTTAGGGGGTCGAGGGAAGAAGGGGAAGAAGAGGGAGAAGAAGAGGGAGAAGAAGAGGGAGAAGAAGAGGAGAGGAAGAAGAGGAAGTCTTCTCCTCTATTCTTTCTTCTCTTCTTTTTTCTTCTTCTTCCTATATGTATTAGTTTTTTTATTTAGGTTGTTAATTAGTAGATATTAATTTTGTTCATATATGTATGGATGCATGTGATATGTATGTATGTATGCATGTATTGGGTATGTCGTTGTCGATATACCCCCTACCCGACAACTTCGACATGAGGGGGTCAAGAGGGGGTCTAGGGTCGTCGAGGGTTCGAGGGGTCGAGGGGTCCAGGGTCGTCGAGGGTTTGAGGGGTCGAGGATCGCCGAGGGGTCGAGGCCACCCCAAACCCTAGAGAAGCTGCATCGAGGCCACTAATTAATATTAGTTCTATGTTTTTGCCACTAATATATCCATCTGTCATGTTTGAATAATAATTGCCATGTTGTCAATATTTGTAGAAACTATGGACACCGCCCGAGACGAAGTACAAGAAGAGTTGTTGGGGGGCATAATCGCACGAGGAAGTGATGCCATCTGCTCGTTGTTTCTCAACAAGACCGATGGTCTGGAAGCAGCTGATTATGATGGCTCCGGTGACCTAATGCCGGTGCAAGAAGGAGACCGTGAGGACGGCTCCGGTGACCCAATGCCGGTGCAAGAAGGAGATCGTGATGACATCTTCGGTGACCGAACCGAGTCCGGCCAGGTATATATATTAGTTAAGCTTCTGCTGACTAGCTAATTGATGCATTCATTGTTTTGGTATGTACACATATTAATTAAGTCTTTGTTCTTTTTTCTAGCCCTCCGGATCGAGCACAACTTCGGTAAAGAGACGAGGCCCGAAGAAAAAGTTGAGCTCGGATGAAAAGTTTGAGATCATAGCAATCGCGCCCGACGGCCAACCGATTGAACCCCTCCGGACAAAGAGCGCATTTGTTGCTCAGTGTGGGGTTTTGGTTAGGGACAAGATCCCGATCAGCATCCAGCAATGGTTTAAGCCGGCTACAGAAGACCCTGAGGTGTCTTATGTCAATGATATGCAGAAAAATGATCTTTGGACTGAGCTGAAGTCAAATTTCACCCTACCGCCAGAGGATAATCCAGAGAAGCCAGTTAAAGAGCAATTAATCAAGTCTTTTGCTCTTAAGAGGATGGCAGAACTATTCAGGAGGTGGAAGAAAGAGCTGAATAAGTTTGTCGAAAATAATGAGACACCAGAATTCAAGGGCAGATATGAGAAGATCAGAGATCACTGGCCCGCATTTGTGGCCCACAAGACATCGAAAAAGAGTAAGAAGAAGTCGGCGACAAACAAGCAAAATGTTGCGAAAGAAGAAGCATCACCATCGCACGGGGTCAGGTGGCTACCTCGTAGCCCGTCCTAAGTGGGCCAAGACTGAGAATGATCTGGTTGATAAAGGGATCGAACCAGAGACAATTAACTGGCCAGACCGTTGCCGGACTTGATTCTTCGGGGCTGGCGGAACCTTGGACCCTGTAACAGGGAAGTGCATTTGGACGAACAATCAAATGGACATACCAGTCAGGATGCTTTAGCACTATATCGAAGCAGCGCAGCAAGGGGCGTTCTTTCCAGACAGAGAGAATGACGAGCTCAGAATGGCCCTCAGGAATCATGAGCACCCTGGACACGAGGCATGCCAGGCTCCATTCTGTGGAAGGTTGGGTTTCCGGACGCAGGTGGTTACAAATCCCATGAGAGGAGGAAAAAAGTGCAGAAGACCCAAATGCAGGCGCTGCAAGCAAGGGTACAAGCGATAGAGGAACGAGAAGCAAATCGCAGCAAACGTACTGCCAAAGCTTCCCCCGAAGCTACCCTGCCATCTCAGCGAAGAAGCAGCGTGGCTTCCACCGAGCTGCTTCAGCCGGAGCATGCCTTGACGGCTCCTGCCAGCTATCCCGTGGATGCTATCACGGAGTCTCAAAATTGCCACCTTATGACGCAATTGATGAATTTGAAGGTCAAGGCGGCTGTTGGCTCTGTTTATCCTACTGAACCCGGCGCAACTTTTCACTGTCGGCCGATTCCAGAAGGATATGCTAGGGTGATGGTGGATGAAATAACAGAGGGATTTGAGGATCTCCAGCTTGACCATCCTACCGGTGAAGGGGAGACTAGGCTGGGGTCTGCTCTGAAGACTCCATGTCTATGGCGGAAGGAGCTCATCAACCTTCCGAACTGGACGCCTCTGCCTCCTCCTCCTCCTCCTCCGGCAAGTCAGGGCACTCCGCCTCCTCGACCGCCTCCTCCTCTGGCGAGTCAGGGCACTCCGCCTCGTCCATCAGGGCACTCGACCGGCTCCTTCTCCAGCGCGTGGTGGCACTCCGCCTCCTTCTCCGCCTGCGCCGACGCGCCCGAGCAGCCAGCCTCCTCCTTCGCCGCCTCGTCAGCAAGGGCGGAAGAGACCTGCCGCCGCTCCGGCTGCTCTGGCGCGTCGTAGTCCTTCTCCTCCGCCTCGTAAGCAAGTAAAGAAGACAACCGCTCCGTCTGCTCGGTCGGCGTCTAGCAGTACAGCCAGAGGCGGGAGGACATACAGATTCGGTCCTTCTCTGAAGACTCCAGAGAAGTTACCATACGAGAGGACCCCGGAGGAGAACGCCGAGATCGCACAAACCGAAGTGGATGACTGGTTTCAAGGGTTGAAAGCAAAGAGACATCCACTTCCGGAGGAGAAGGTAGATCTGGTGAAAGCGAAGCGCACTCTGGCTGCCCTGACAAAAGCACCCAAGTCTCCGCCGAAAGGAAACTATGAGCGCATTATTGGAAAGGACTTTGCCGAAGCGGAGCGGTCGGGAAGTACTGTCAGTGATCAAAGGCTGAAAGACTGACAAGCTGGGAAACAAATTGCCCAGCTCCGCGAACAAGCGAAGCAATCATGCCCCCCGCTCAAGGTGCCTAGCCACAATGTCGCTAATGATCCGAGGATGGTGCCCGGTCATAGCAATCTTGCAGATTACCTGCCCGACGATGTACATTATGAACCCATGGAGGTGCAGATACAAAGATACGAGTACAGGAAGCCTCTCGTCAAAGATGAAAGATCTCTATCAACGATGATGCGAAGATTGCATGATTGGTACTTGAAAATCTGCAGAGACTCTGAGGGGAGGAGTACTTTGTATGTGAAAGTAAAAAAGGAGCATGACCTCGTTGGAATTGAACTGTTGCCTGTTCCATTTGAGGAGTTCTATCAGTTTTTCAATCAATTGGCCCTCGATAAAACAACGGTCGCCTGCTACTGTCTGTAAGTAGTACTACCTCTGTCATTAAGTCTCTCTATATAGCTCAGCTCTTTCATTGCATGTATTTATAATCATCCTCACTATATTATGCAGATTGAAGATCGCCGAATTGAAGAAAAGACAAGTTGGTGATATTGGGTTCATTAACACATATCTCATAGATGCAACTCAGGTTAAATTTCATGCCACAGCTACCGAGGCCAACTTGCTACGATCGTTGGTAATAAATGAAAACAAAGATGTAATACTCTTTCCTTACAACTTCAAGTGAGTGTTACTGTCTTGTGTGTATTCGGTTTCCCTTATATATTAGTCAAGTTTATAGTAATGTAATTGATGAGTTATGCATGCATGTGCAGTTTCCACTATATTCTCCTAGAGATTAAGCTTGAGCAGGGACTAGTAACCGTCTTAGACTCAAGACGAAAAGATCCCTAGGACTATGCAGACATGACTCAAATACTCGAGAAGTAAGTTAAATCGATCATTATCCACCATATCAGCAACTTTGTTCATTTCCTGATATATCAAGTAATTGTTTTCTTTGTCCGGCAGGGTTTGGAGAAAATTCACCAGAAAAGCTCCGGGACTGCCGAAGGAGCTGCAATTTAGACACCCGAAAGTAAGTACTATAGTAGCATGTTCCGCGCATCTACTAGTCATTCAAGCGCTAGTTTCATCAATACCATTTGACATTCTTGCTTATCAGTTTGATTGACCTCTATTTCTTGTAAAGTGGTTGTGGCAGGAACAAGGGAATGATTTCTGTGGATACTGCGTTTGCGAGTCCATCCGCCACATGACCTGTGAGCGGGGCTACACTGACGAACAATATGAAGTACGTAAATAACAACATTCACAATTTTATTTTATTACCATCATTTGTGTTGAGTTTCATTCATTCATATATATTTATATATTGACCCCCTTCTTTAAATTAGATGTTTCGGAAGCGGGATGAACTCCTAGCACCAGCTCGCATGCGAGCAATTCAAGAGGAATTGGCGGCATTCTTTCTTGACCAAGTGATCCCTGAAGACGGAGAATACTATGTGGACCCTGAGTCCGTATGATTATATTTGTAAGAGATAATTATTGTATATATATATAGCCGGTAGTGTCGGATAGATATATGAGAACTTGTTGTTGGACCAATCTCTCAGAGAAGGAGAGGTGGTCGATATCACTTCTCTCTGTATGCATATATGTTCATGACGATCTTCTGTTTCCTTCGTTTGCTTACTAGCTAGCTAGCGTGTCTAGTCCTCTCTATACGTATGTATAGTACGTAGCGTCGACCAAGCACGGACATAAGAGAGGACACTTCTCTCTATTAATTATAGCTAGCTAACACAATATATGAAACACCTAAATTAACCCCCCAAAACCCCCCAACCCCCCCCCCTTTCAAAAAAAACAAAAACCCCAACCACAGAAATGCTGGCGCGTGGATGCCTA
>NC_057800.1:33624452-33679339 GCF_018294505.1 Triticum aestivum | reverse complement strand
GTTGTGCGGTACGCCACACCCCTCCCGATCAACAGGATCCCCACTTCGACCGTAGGAGGTCCGTTTCCTCCATTTTGCGGTACACCACACCCCTCCCGATCAACAGGACCCCCGTTTCGACCGTAGGAGGTCCGTTTCCTCCGTTTTGCGGTACGCCACACCCCTCCCGATCAACAGGACCCCCGTTTCGACCGTAGGAGGTCTGTTTCCTCCGTTGTGTGGTACGCCAGGCCTCGTTTCCATCGCCTCTTCCATTCAAGCCCTCCCGATGAACACGACCACGCATTCCGTTCCGACCCATGAACACGACGACGACGCTGTTTCTCCGTTCCGACCCAGACATGTACACGAGCCCTCGCCGTAAGTATGCGCGAGTAGGCGTTCGAGACCCCGCCCGTATGTACACATACGTGGTCGTATTTTCTTTCTTGCACCCTGGCCGCTGTACGTACGTGTACATGCTACGTGCGCGCCTCTACTATGACACGTGTGCGCCTCTACTACGACACGTGCGCGCCTCTACATCGACCAGTATGTACGTACACGTTCGCGACCAGAATGTTAACGCTACATACGCTTCGACCAGGTGGGTCCCGACTGTCAGACACTTCCTTGCCTGCGAAGATGTAGCTGGTGGGTCCCAGCATCAGGGGGCGAATCATTTTTTTGCCCGGACGCACTTCCTTGGGTGCGAAGATGTAGCTAGTGGGTCCCAGCAGTCGGGGGGCTGGTGGGTCCCAGCAGTCAGGGGGGCGAATCATTTTGGTTTTTTTGCCCGGATACACTTCCTTGCGTGCGAAGATGTAGCTGGTGGGTCCCAGCAGTGAGGGGGCGAATCGTTTTTTTTTGCTCGGACGCACTTCCTTGCGTGCGAAGGTGTAGCTGGTGGGTCCCAGCAGTCAGGGGGGAAACGTTTTTTTCGCGAAATACGGTGGCCTGTCCAGTGGGTCCCTGCTGTCAGGTGGAGGAATTATTATTTTCTGCATAATAAGGAGGCACTTCCTTGCTGCCGCCGTGGACCCAGCTGGCAGCCTCTCCACGTACAGTCCACGTACGATGAAAGTCGTTCCTTGACCACATTGACCACGCCGCCCCGAGAGCACCAGGGCGGTGGACGACGGCGAGGCCTAGGAAGGGGACGACGGGGAGCCGGGGAAGACGCGACAGTGGAAGCCTGCGCGCGTGGAGAGGAGTACGAGGGTTCACTGGTTCGGCTGCGGTGTGAGGCTGTCGCCGCCGCAGGGCCTGGCCAGCGGTGGGAATAGTAGGGGGCGGTGAGGCCTCCGTGGCAGCACAGCCGGCCACGGGAGGCAGGACCATGCGGCATGACCGGCGCTGCTTTGGGCGGCTGGAGCAAGAAGACCAGAGGTTAAAGAAGCACTACGGCCGTTGGATGGACATCGCACGGTCAATGGAGCTAGAATCATTCATATTGACTAAGTTGACAAAGCCCTTCATCCCCGTCAACTTAGTAGGCCCACAAGTTAGCCTCCCACCAAGGTGGGTCCCAGCTAGCCGGGGGAGTATTCATTTTTTTGTGCATAATAAGGAGGCACTTCCGGTGGGGCCGAGCTGACAGCGGGGGGAACGTTTTTTTCGCGAAATACGGTGGCCCGTCTGGTGGGTCCCAGCAATCAGGGGGAAATGATTTTTTCACAAAATACTGGTGGCCCGTCTGGTGGGTCCCTGCTGTTAGGTGGAGGAATAATTATTTTGCACGTAATAAGGAGGCACTTCCTTGCTGCGGCCGTGGACCCAGCTGTCAGCCTCTCCACGTACAGTCCACATCCGATGGAAGCCGTTCCTTGACCATGTTGACCACGCCGCGCCGAGCGCACCATGGCTATATATAATAATTTATATATAGCTCATGGAAACTTCTTATGCAATTTATTGTAGTCATTGTTTTGGTTGGCCAGGGCCAATTTTGCATATTTCTATGGGTTCCAAACTATTTTTAATACCGAAATGTCCAGCCAGATTTAAAGTACTTTGAAGATATATTTAAATTAGGCTAATGCCCAGTGAAATAGGAATCTGAAAATGTGATAAAATTCAGAAATTATAAAGTAATTGCCAATTTGTCATCTGTTTTTATATTTACAACCCATTTCATATTACTTTCAAGATTTGCAGGCGTCTTGAAAGAGTTGCAGCCCATCAGGGCGTAGAAAAATAAGTAGGCCTGGATTGGGTATTCTTCAGAAAAAATAAACTGGGCTCATTTTCACAAAGAAAAAGTAGCTGGGCTAGTCACTTGGTGAACATAAAATATAAGCCTGGGCTAGACGGGCCACAGCCCAGTTCAAACCCTGCTCCGTCTCAACAATACCAAACAAAAAAATACTGCTCGAGTAGCTACGTCCCAGGTGTCAGCCGATCTTGTGATGTTCTCTTGTCTATTGACTATATACGCTCACAATGTCGTCGGTCCCAGATGTCAGGAAAACACTAGGAGGAAGCATTTTATTTTTCCATACGCTGACGTGGTGGGCCCCTACTGTCATCTTCTCCACGTACTTCTGCCAATTCCTGCTGTTTGTTGACCATGTTGACAACGCGAGAGGGCGGCGCCGCGGTGAGCGCACCAAAGCACGCGAAGGACGTCGGCGTTAACGATTTAGGAGACGGTGGGGCGGCGATGCGTGTGCTGAGGCGCAGCCAGCCGTGGGAGGCGGAAGCAGGCGGCCCCGCTGGCGCTGGTTTGGTTTTGGCTGCTGGATGAAGACAGGACTGAAGAAACACGACAGACTGTAAAAGCAGCAGGAGTACTTAACAACCTTAACGGAAACCAGCAAGGGCACTTAACAACCAAAGCTGAAAGCAGAAAGAGTACTTATACAGGTTCAACCGTACAAAGCATGCCTCGAACAGTGCTACTTTGCCTACAGTTAACCAAGGGTGAGGCTGCCAAGCCCTAGGACAAGGCCCAGGCGCCACCCCGCGCATCCACAACCGTCTGAAAGCGGCTTCATCTCGCAACGTGGTCAATAAATAGGATATTCGCTTTAGAGCTATGGAAAAGCATGAACATAATCTTCTGTCCTATTCTCCAAGATGGATGGGCCTTCATTATTTGAGACCACCCATGAATAAGTATCTTTTCACCTCCAAGGGGAATTGAGTAGGTCGACATATACATCATGTTGTGACCAAGCGCAAGTCTGACCCGACCATGGTCAGGCATCTGTATAGGAACAATAGAACTCGGCAGTTCCTGTTTCAAGAAGATCACAGCTGTAAAACTGTGTATAAGCAATAGTTTATGAACAACATATATAACAGAAAACAGCTCGTACCATAAGTTTCTCGACATAGTTGGACCTATTCAATGAGTGCAGCAGTGGCACACATATCCCACGTGGCCTTCCACCATTGAAACGCCCCACAAGGACCTCAAGACGATCAATAAAGTGTAGGAACTTGTGGATGTCGATCCAGTCAACTTCAGTGTCATTAGTAACAGCCGAGTTATTACAGAGTAACAAACGAGCAGACTGCTTAACTCTGAAAAAACCTACACGTGCCACCAATTATAAGAAAATATTAGTTAGAAGTAGCATCTTCGTGAGAGATTCGTTGCTACTTTTAAAGTTAAATTGTGATTAGTTAGACAGAATACGTGGATTAAGAAGTAATCGAGGCAACAAGCAAGAACCAGATACAAAACTAACATGGATGAACAATTGGAACGACGTCGGGGTGGAAGATCGCAGTGAAGATGAGACTAGGTTCTGCTATTTCCATCAACATTCGTGCACCAACTTTCAGTCTGTAACACTTGAGAAAGTTTATCCAAGTTCGGCCATAAAAAAAAGCAGCGATCTTCTTGGTTCATGAACCCAACTCGGAACTTATATCCATGGCTTGTCTTCACTGTGACCATTAAACTAGTGTATTCAGTTATGGCAAGGCCGAGCATCTTGAGTACATGTGTTCTGGCAGAGCAAATAATACACTGCAGGAAAAATAATATGAGAACATAGCATGTTCAAAAAAAAACCACCCTCCCGGATAGAAAAGACGATTCTAGGAACATACTGTGCGCGTTTCAAAATGTTGTGTTAGGATGAGAAGGAACAAGTGTGGCGTCTCGCCGAGGGCGCGGAAACTTGTAGGGTACTCGCACTTTGGGCACTGCAAATGAAACACACTAGATTCAGTAGGAAGAAAAATGCATCAACGGCGGCGGCTGCCATCGTAGGATTACCTGCGACCAAGGAACTTGGGTTTATCGGGGATGGATGAAGAATTCGTACCTGGTTCTCCATGAGAAAACCCTATGCAATCTCCGAGAGGGGGTTTTCTCTGAACAAGCAGACGAGGGAGAAGGGGATTCAGGCCCAGTGAAATATTGCCGCTTCGTCTGTCCAGCTTACTGCTAAAGCTGGAAAGGGGGGTTGTGATTTGATGCCTCGTTGGGCATTACTGCGGTGCTACGACCGGGGTGTGTCTACCGTGAAGTTGTGCACTCTAATTTGTGCATATGGCACGTGGACCCCGTTGTCGGTTGCCCCACATATCAGCGAAAGGAAGTAGAAAGACAGGAGTAACTAGTTACACATAAATATATTTTTTGACAGAGACATACTCCCTCTGTAAAGAAATATACAATTCTTTTATATCACAGGCTCACCTTGCCGAGAAATATACTCCCTCTGCAGCGCACGGGCATTATTGGGGTTCAGCTTTTTTTATGGGGGTTCAGCTGAGAATATAATACTCAGATAGGCTCACGGTTCTGGACATTGGGCCGTAGGCCGACCCTGCATGTTTGGGGGCCCATGTGTTCTACCTCAGTGCTTTTCATATTGCAAGCGATCGGTACGGCGCTGGTTTTAGATGCTGTCGCAAGGCGAATACACAAAATTGAATAAAGCACGGCAGCTGTTGGAATGAAATCGAACGACAGTTCCTAACCAGCAATTAGAGTTGCAATTCTATCAATGATATACCATGTGATAAATAATACTGCCGTACTACTTATACACACAGGACACTTGTTTCACCATGCCAGATTATTACATCAAAATCTCTCGGAGGATAGATCAGTTCGGCAGTTGCGTGCTGCTAATTTCAAAGTTGATTTGGACCAGCTCTCCTTGCCGAGAAAGTTCGATTTTGACATCATCCCCTACCGCAAGATATGTTTTAGATTTGAACCTTGACCATCCTTTAGCATCAATCATCATGCGACCATCCTTTGTACTTACGTTATATTGAGTAGGTTCATTCACACCAAGGCTGCGCATGGTAAGAGAAACTTGGCCGCGGTCGCCCGGATTGTTGAACGACTCCCTCGTTGCTCTAGGAATTCTCTGTTTGCAAACAAGAAGACATACCCAAACAGTTAGATCAACACAGTGAATCATGTGAAACAACATGGAAAAAAAGAATGAAGCACTTGGGTGGCCAATGCTTACCAAGAAGGTGGACATGTCGATTTTTGTAAGGACTTTGGTATATGAAGTGCAAACTGCGGCCCAGTCTGTTGCCGGTGCAACTGCACGGGCCGGAGCAGATGCAAGTGCAAGTGTTGGTGTAGGTGTCAAAGCCGCTGCTGCTGGAGATGGTGCTCCTTGTAGAGCTGGTGCCAGTGTCGGAGCAGGTGCCGGTGTCGTTGCCCGATCCTCCGGTAGATCAGACTGATCCGCTGACGCGGTTGGTGCCCAATCCTCAGCTGGATCAGACTGAGCTGCTGCCGCTACCAGTGCTAGAGCAACTGTCGGTGCTCGATCTGTGCGAGACAGCGGCGATCGTGTCTGGTCTGCTATGATCAGCTTTCTAACTTGACTAGGATCCGTGACCATGATCCAGTTTTTTTCTTCATTTCTTTTAAACGCAGAAGGACTAATTGTGGCATTTTTTGTTAAACCAAACTGCAGTCCATCATAGGGATTCAGCTTGTACTCAAACAACAGACTGATCCAATTTTTTCCAGTAATATAAGTGATGGACAGTGCCTTCATTACTGACACGACATAAGAAGTGAAACCTGCAAAAATAGCCATCGTAGAGCAAACCAAACGGTTTATTCTGTGATGAATGTCACATGGCAAAACCTGCATCGTAAAATTGCAGGAAAAGAAAGAAAACATGACATTAAATCAATAAGATTTAGACAGTAAATCAATAAGATTTACTTGATGTGACACAAGTGAATCCTTACCAGGAAATCACTATGTTGAAGTACTAAACAGAAGATTGATCGTCCAACTACGCGTGGCATGCAGGGGCCCTGCCTACTCCCACAAGCAGGACAGTCCAAAGGTCGTGACAAATCGTATGGACCGAACATCCATGGGACTGGAAATCCTGGTGGGTGCGATAAACCCTGCAATGCATACAGATATTGGAGTGTAACCATAATTGATAAACCGTCCTCACAAAAAATATGATCTGGATACTTCAAAATATACAGACTGAATTGACTGGACAGACATTAACATAGACCGTTCTCAGGACTGACCACACACCAAAAGCAGCAATACTAATAGAAATACAGGGTTCACAAACGCAAATCAAGTACTGAACAATAGTACTTACTACAGACAAGCAAAGTTGCACTAACTAAACTCTGCAGACTATTTCTTGCCACCGACCTACGGGATGAACCCCGCATAACTGACTAGGCCATGCACTTCGTGTGAGATGTCTACACGCACCATCACCATCTTGTCAACCTTGGATAACCTAACAGAGTGGTCTTTCCACTCATAAACATGATGATGAAGACAGGCCGCATCAGATTTGTTGGGAAGCTTTACAAGAACCACACCCTTTGTAATCGAAGGCACAGCCAGGAAATTGTTGTGGTCAAGTACAGCCTCGAGAACACGCTTGGCAACGATGCTACAGGAAAACACTAGTTCAGGACACGTGGCGACAAGGACACAGCAGCTGGATAGTTCGGCAGTAGAACTCATCATCAGGTCTTCCAGTTCACACGGCATGACTTTGAGAAATTCATCTCCACCGCGGACCTGGTTCTAATTCAAACGGAAACCATATTTTATTACTACCTCCGTTTAGAAAATATAAGATGATTTTCGATATTATACTCCATATATGACTACATATACGCACAGAAATGAGTGAACAAAGACACTAGAACATGTCTTCAAAGGCATGAGAGCAGAGGGATTACATGCAAAATCCATAACACAAGTTACTGAGGCAAATATACCCTCTTAAAAGCTAGCATTGATGTTCATAAAGTACTCCCTCCGTCCCAAAATTCTTGTCCTAGATTTTTCTAGATACGGATGTATCAAGTCACATTTTAGTATTAGATACATCTGTATCTAGACAAATCTAAGACAAGAAATTTGGGACAGAGGGAGTAGTTGAAAGTAATCTATAAGAAATTAGTGTCAACCTCTCGCATGTTTTGGTCAAAAGAGGAATTTAGAACCATCATTTGGCACACAAAAATCACATGAAAGATCACCCGGAAAGTTGTACTACTAGTACTAAAACACGATCAAGATCGAGAAGAAGATCGTCAAGAAGAGATATTACCTGGACTTGCTTAATGAGGGATCCCGAAGAGGGGGGCTTGGACAGGGCGATGGCTTTGAGCTTGTCTGCGGTAGTCTCGGCGGGGTGCTTGCGCTTCTTTGTACCATGAGCCTCGACGGTTTTGGCCGGAGCCATAGACATCACTTCGGCCGGTGCTCCAGCGTCCATCAAGAAACTGTCAAATAGAAATAAAAGAAAAGAAACCATAATCACAAACCCAAAAGAAGAAAAGAGAGGGAGTTATAGGATCGGTCTCGGGGTTGCAAGACCGGGCCTTGGCCAGAATCAACACCATTGATGCGCTCACCTTTCCTTCTTTGGGAGAGAAGAACAATGGCAGAAGCAGGTCGGGGTTTTCTTGAAGAAATGAGGAACAAGATGAGGCAGAAGCGATGGTTGGGTAGAGAGGAAGCTGAGAGAGAAGAGTGAAATGATGGTTGCTTCGTCCGTCCAACTTACTGCTGGAAAGGAGGGGGTTTTGTGATTTGACGGCTCATTGGGCATTACTGCGGCGCTTCGATCGGGGTAGTCTACCGTCACTCTACTACAAAGTAATTTAGTGCATGGCTGGTGGACCCTGATGCTGGCTATCCCACACGTTGGGGAAAGTGAGTAATTTAGTGCATGGCTGGAGGAGGATCCGCACGGTAGAGTGTGTCCACTGTTTTTCAAAAGAAAAAATGATTACAGCAAGCGTTTCCACTCTTACGACGGAGGAGTGCGAAACACGGCAGCCACTTGAACATACACAGTGCTCCTACTACTAGGCATGTGCAGTGGTTCATACGTCAGTACTACACAATCTTGTTGCTAGTGTGTAGTAAGATATAACGATAACAAATGATGTTGTGCGCATGTCAACTACTCCTATATGTAATAAATACACGAAGAGGAAACAACTATATTGAGATGAGAATGCAACCAAACACACCCACACGCTTTGTGCTATAGTGACTGATCTGCACCGTCTGAGTTTGATCCAACGGTCATGTTGCGCCGAGACATGGACATGCCCATGTAGAGGGCGCCTAAACACCACCGAAGTCCCTCTGCTTCTCAAGGCGCATGACGTTGGTGATGCAGGATGCAACCGCTCGCAGAGCCCGCTCCCGGTCGATGGGAACCAGCTCGTCAAAGACGGCGTCCAATGGCACGAATGGATTCCGGTGACAGAGCCCTGAAAGCATTCGCCCGGCAACAGCGACGGCAGCCCACAACCCCTCCTTGTCCAGCTCAGCCCCCACCATCGCGCGGAGACGGCTCAGCTCCTCGGAGATATAGGTGAAGAGGAAGACCAGGTCAGGAAGCCGCAACTTGTTGAAGTCAACCGGGTAGTCGAACGGGTTTAGCCCGATGGCCGACATCGTCGCGCTGGCACGACGGTAGGCATCACGCAGCCGCAACACGTGCGTGGCAACTTGGTTCACCAAGTGGCTGAGGCGATCCTGGACCTCGTCACGATCGGCCCGCTCACGCTCCAGTCGGCTCCCCTGACGGCCTATCGTATCTCTCACTTTCTGCAGCAACGCCGCCGACGCCTCGAGCATCTTTGTGGTGGACGCCTGCCGCTTTTGAAGCTCCGTGAACTCCTACACATAACGGAGGAGCATGACACTCCTCTCCTCCTTGAGCTCACGGAGCTCCACGTCCTTGGCCCTGAGCTCCGCATCCTTGGCATGGAGCTCCTGTGTCAGGAGCCTCACCTCGGACTCCGTGATCATGCGCCGCCATGGCACCAGGTAGAAGCAATGGGGAAAGGAAGCAAAGGGGGCGAAACGGCTGAAAGGCAATGTAATCTACGGGAAGGCGGAGGGAACGGGGAATCTTTTGGTTTTCACCAGGGTAAAACACCAGTCGATGACTTCTCACATCAGGGAGCGGTGGGTTTTTACAGGCGGAGTCATCGTGACTAATTGCTGCCGCGCCTGCTCCCGTCAATCAAAAAATTAAAAATACTGTCGCGCCTGCTCCCGTCAATCAAAAAAATGAAAATCCTACCGCACCCAAACACCAGAGAAACGCCATGGTGGATATTTATATTTACCTGCTGGCAAGTAGATAAGAAAAGGGGTGAAAAACAAATGTGGCGGCGGCCTAGCTAATCGGTCGAACTAGCCCATCTAGCTAGCCACCGTGCTTCACTGATGTACTCGGCGGGAAAGGTGGTCTTTCGTGATTTGACGACTCATTTACTTGCTTCGGCGCTACGACCGAGGAGGACCCAGAAAACGCGTTGTAGGGCATCCCACGTCAGGAAGAATATATGCGTGCACCACCTGGGAGGACCCCGAAACCACGCGGTAGGGTGTGCCACGTCTCGGCATGGAGGAAAAATGTGCGTGTAAAAATATACTGTATCAGACGTAGTACCTATGGTTCGACCTCGGGACCCAGCTAATCGGTCGAAAACACCCCACTAGCCACACAGCTTCATCATGCAAACGTGGCACGGAGGGTAGATGTGGTTAGCTCCGTCTCGACCAGCCACAACGTCTCTTGTTCTAAGCGATTCTTCTATTTTCCAAGCTTTTTTTGTTGTAATAACACCACGGCAAGCTAGCGCCGCTCTTCGTGTGTGCACGTGCAAAGGTTAGACGATGGAGAGAAGAGAGATTGAGATCGCAGACCTGGGACCCACCAGTAAGTGAGACAACGGTCATGCACGTGTTGACGAGGCACTCCCTCTACTCTACTCAACGAAAGTACTGTATAAATAAAATCAAGTTATGGGACAAAGCCAACAACCGTTCGTTTTTTCAGGCTATCGACTTACGCTTTGTAGTCCAGGTTGCCAGTTTGAATCTCGTCTTTCAGATTTGTTAGTTTTAGGTCCAAATTTGATTAATGACAAGTGGGACCCCCGTGTGTTGTTCCGATATTTCAATGTAGGATGGTTTGTTTTGAACAAACACTTTGCGCGGTTAGACAAGTAACGGCACGAGTTACACGTATTTTGCAAGTTTACGAACAAAAATGACAGCGACATAGAATATCACATCCACCCCGCAGCTTAGATACTATGGTGATACGAGTTTTTACACCGTTGGAAGTGAGATCCAATGGCTTGGGAGTAGTCTTCGTAATTATGCGCAATTTCCAAACTCTCCAAAGGTTGTTTTGCAAATAAAACATTCAGGCCTCGTGTGTGCCGCTGCATCTTCGATCCAACGGCTCCCCGATGCTCATATTAGGTGCTCCCCGTAGCTTAATTACCCGCTACGGTGATATGAGCATCTAGGTCATATGATCGGTGATCAGATGGCACATGCGTAGTACTTGTACTTTCTGCGCATTTCCCAAACTCTATCAGCCGTATATTGCAAAAACATTCAAACCTCCTATTATGGGCCGTTAGATCTCAGTGAACTCGTATCACCATAGAATCTACGGTGCGGGAGCACATAATACTATCCTATGCGAGAAAACATAAGGTGCTATCGCAGCTTGGATGCTACGGTGATACGAGCTTGGAGGTCGTTTGATCTGAGATCCAATGGCATCTGAGCAGTCTTTGTGCTTGTAAGCAGTGGCCGAACTCTTTTGGGGCTTTTTTGCAAAAAACCATTCGAACCACCGAGCAGGTGTTGGTCACAAATCCAACGCCTCCGAAGAGCTTGTATCACCAAAGCATCTAAGGTGTGGTAGCACATGATATTCTTACATACAGGAGAATATGATCCCTCCTTCATCTTAGATGCTACGGTGATACGAGCTTCGAGGTCGTTGGATATGGGATCAAAGGGCATCTAAATAGTTTTTGTACAAATTGTGTGCAATTCTCAAACTCATCAAGGTTTCCTGCGGAAATATTAAGACACATCATGTGAGCTGCTATATCTCAGATCTACAAGCTCCAAGCAACTCGTATCGGCATATAGCATCTAAGGTATGGGGGCACATGATATTCTCCCGGGGAGGAGGGGTGGCGGTGCACAACCAATCGATGGCTGGGAGGGTGGGGACAAATATAATCTAAACAACCCTAAACAGAACTCCACAATTTTATCTAAGGTCGAGGGGTTGACCCCCGACAATCATAGCTCCGCCTTAACAGAACATTTGCATGTACTGTAGTAATAGACTTAATATTCATGTTTCAGTTTCATGTTCATTTTAAATATTGAACTGAGGACCATGGATGTCTTACATTTTACTCCCTTCGTTCCCAAATATTAGTCTTTTTAGAGGCTTCAAATGGACTGGCACATACGGATGTATATCGAAATATTTTAGAGTCTAGATTCACTCATTTTGTTCCGTATGTAGTCACTTGTTGAACTCTCTAAAAGACTAATATTTAGGAATAGAAGGAGTATTTTTGAATTCGTGTCATACATGCATGGTTTGGAAAAATAGATGCACTATACTTATTGGATTGTTGTTGTGTTCGTGCGTGTGTGTCTCTGTGTGTGTGTGTGTGGTCATATGCTTAATACATACAAAGTTTTCTCACCTCCATGTTGTTCATCTTTTAAATTTGAAATTGCATTGGAAAACGTACTAGGGATACCATGAAATGTGAAATCCACGTTGAGATCACTATATCACAAACTCACTCTAATTCAACAACTCTTCATAAATCAATTACCACGTTGAGATTAGTATTTGCAAGGAAAATACGGGTATTGTAATACACATAGATTCGTTCGGCAATTTAAAAGGTTCATTTCGTATTCTCGAATGGTAGGACCCAACGGCGTACCAGCCACACCTTGGCTCGTGTTGATCCTAAAAAAAAGCGGGCTCGTGTCCTTCGGTGGCGTGCGTGGTACGCACATTAGGCAACCCCATTACCCCAACCAGTCGAGCCTCGGCGTTTCAAGTCAAAATATCTGGCGGCCAGAATTCTAGCCCTAGGAAATTCCCCTCATGTCCCCGGTCCATAATGACTACCGATGAACAACGGAGGGATGCTTTAGTAACTAGACAACGTTACCTACCGTGTCGAGCACAGTTCAATTCCCTCGGTCGCCGCTCGTCAAGGTCACCCGTCAACTGCATTGCCTAGTACTACTACTACTACTACTACTACTACTACACCAGGATGAGCACAGAATTGAGCCCGTTTGTTCGTGCATATTACTTGAGTTAATATATCAGGCAATGCACTGGTACGGAGGGATTATCCTTTTACTCTGCATATATAACTTGTCTGAAGTATAACTAAGCAAAATGTTTGACCAAATCCTTTCTTAAGAAATACAACAGGTCAGATGTACGACTTGAAAATTTATTGCATGATGCAGGTTATGATATTGTTTCGAATCCTGGATCTTAAATTTCTGAAAATCCAAAAGTGACCATAAATTCTTGAAACTAAGCATGGTCACGTGATATGGCACAAATATTATTTTGTAAGTTTTTTCTTCAATTTGAGACAAGCTACTTATGACAAGTTGCACAAATGAAGAGCCAAGGTATTTTGTAAGAAAGACCTGTCACGTTAAGGCAAACGCTTTCACTATTGAAACCATGGGCGTTTACGTGCCACCATGAGTCCCCGCTTCTCATCGGCAATCGGCAGGTGCCGTCCGAGCAAGCGTGTGAGTCGACGAGAGGCGTGCGAGCAGACCGTTGCACCGGCTGTTAGGGAGGCGTGCGAGCAGACCGCTGTGCAGGCTCACCGGGAGGCGAGCCCTTTAACCAGGCTCCACCGCCCATCGTCGTCCCAACTGCTCCCACTTTTAATGTCGCTGGCGCCGCGGTTTAAAATCAACCCCGCACTACCCGGTACTCCCTCCTTTCCGGTTTATAGGGCTTATCTCAAAATATTAGTTTTTCCATTTTATAAGGCTCAATTTTGTTGTTTCCCATCACATGTTCAAATTCCAAGATAAATTAAATCATTGCATGCAAGTATTAAGAGAAAATTGACCAATGCATGTAATTTATGCATGCATGCATTGCAATTAATGCAATGGTAAACATATTTTTTGAGAAAAACAAGAGCATTAATTGGGTGCTTTTGCAAACTACAAAAAGTATTCCACCACTCACCATATACCTTGGTTGGTGAGATTTTTGAATTGAGCCTTATAAATCGGAAAGGAAGGAGTATCGCTACAATCCTCTCTCTTCCTCTCCGATTCTCCTATCATCTACCTCCAACTAGCCTGACCTAAACTTACGCCATGCCGCATCACGATGGTCTGCCCTTAGTGTTCCAGTTTCCTGAGGAAGACAACCAGCCGGAGTCTCAAGAACATAAGGCGCTTTGGGACGAGCTTGAACTGGCCATGCGGGAAGACGCCGCGCCTGTCCCCGCTCCCGTTCCGGCTCCCGTCGCCCCGACTGCGCCAGCGCCCATCCCCGTGGCATTGATGGGCTGGGAGCTGCACATTGTCGCCGAGCTTGATCCCACGGGGTTCCACAAGGTGCCCGCCGACTTTCACGCGCTAGTGCACCTGCCAGCACATGCGCCTGCACGTGCACTGACACGCACGCCCGTGCCGGTGCCCGTGCACCTGCCAGCACATGCGCCTGCGCGTGCACTGACGTGCGCGCCCGTGCCGGTGCCTGTGCACACGAATGTCTCCGCCGCGCCGTTGACAGCGCCTGTCCCCGCACGGGTGCCAGTGCCCCCCTCAGCGGCATGGATGGCCGCCGTCGACCGCTTTCTTGCACCAATGCTAGTCGCCTCCTCCCGCCAGTCGACTCGCTCCGAAGTCTAGAACATTTTGGCCTTCCTTGGAGCTAGGCCAATGTCCAGGAGTACGCCAACAACGGCGCAAGACGCCGCCGTCGCCATTGGTCAGTGGCCCGACGACACACAGAGCACGGCAGAGGAGCCGCTTCCCACTGCGAGACGCCCCCGCCGCCGCCGCATAATCTAAATTTGCCATGAAAAACGTTCGTATTGCCATGCTTAAAATCCGAACGTTTATCATTTCCGTTTATTTTATATCGATCGTCGTATAATTTAAAGTCGGAGTCAGACTGAACGAAATGTATGGTTTGATCGATTGGATGTTCTGCTAGAGCCATATCAAATTAAATATAAAACGTCATCAAGCCACATGTATTCCTTGTCATCCAACGACCTAGACTGCTTCAATGTCGAGCGCTCAACACGTTTAGCGTGCAGTTAATTTCATGCCAAAAATAGTGCTAATCACATGACAACACGCGAATAATATCCTAGTAGTTAATATCCGCATGCACTTAATATACATCCAAATTAACGTGCATTGCACGTACACACTGACTAGTGCTCCTAGTACGTGAAACTGGTGCCGTGACTTGTGAACGCGTCTAGATATGGTCAACGGCAACATCGCCCGCGAGTTCTTCATGTTTGCCTGTGCGTCTAAACGCAGAAGGGGACGAGACAGAGAGAGAGCACACATGGAACCCACCAGTAAGTGAAGACGTGTAGATATATTTTGTGCGTGGGAGGAAGCAAGGTCAACCGATCACATAGGGTCGCCGTGCGATCGAAAGAGTGAGATGGGTTGGAGAGAGTGACCTAGATAGACGATGTGCGTGAGAGAGTATACAATGTGAATAGTCGAATTGGGCTCAAACATGGTGATATATCTTTTTGTCCGAGAAAGAGCAAGGTCAATCGAGACATACGGAGAGAGAGAGAGAGAGAGAGAGAGAGAGAGATTGAGTGAGCGTGGCCCACCATGAGGCCGAAAGAGTGGTGGCGTCTTGGATGGACTGACCTAGATAGACAATCTGCGTGAGAGAGTATAGAGTGTGTCGATCGAGGCCCGAACAGGGAGATATATCATTTGTGTGTGAAAGAAAACGAGGTTAAACGAGACTCGGATGAATAGAGCAAGATTTAGCAAGTGTGGCCCGCCGTGCGGAAGAAAGAGTGAGACAGTCTCAAGGGAGTGACCTAGATATACAACGTGCATGCGTGCGCATGCACGAGAGGTTGGGGGGCTAGATAGGCAATGCATGTATTTAGCGCGATAGGGTGAGAGGGAGAGGGGGGAGAGAGAGAGCTCGGCATGGGGTGCAATGGCGGGTGTGTGAGGTAAATACATTTGGTAACAGAGTAGAAAAAGGGGTTGTGTAGTTGAGAGACTTAGAGATCGAAACATGGAGAGAAAGAATGAACGTGTGTTGGAAACCGGTAGCATCCTAAGGTGGTTAATAGAGGAAGATTGACCGATACAGGAAGTATGTGGCGTTTGTGCGCGGCGGGGGGGGGGCTAAAAACAACATTTGAATGTACATACTACGAGACTTAATATCGATGTTTCAATTCGGTGTACATTGTAAGATTTGAACCGAGGAGCAGGCACATGGGTAATTATTTCGAATTCGTGCCATACTAAGTTTCGAAAAGTTGACATTGACTCAGTTTGTTGTGCTATTCTGTAGGTCATATGTTTGAATCCATCCAAAAGTTTTCTCACTACCATGGTGTTCATCATATACATATGCATTTGTATTAAAAAAAGTAGCATGGATACAGTGAAATGCGAAATCCACGTTAGAATTGAAGATCGCTACGTGACACACACTCTAATTCAAATAACTAACTACGTGACACACACTCTAATTCAAATAACTAATTATGTGAGACACACTCTAATCCACGTTAGCGTGGGTACCGTTTTGATTTTTTTTCAAATAACTCCTCATTAATTAATTTATAAAACTCCCTCTATTCACTTTTATAAGACCTTGAAGACATTTCAGACAATGTGCAAAACAGTTCATTTTAAGTTGTTTGAAATGACTTACAAAAGTGAACGGATGGAGTATCTCGTTTCGAATGACTAATTATTGCAAGGAAAACACGGGCATGGTAATACATACAGATTCGTTTGCAAATGAAAGAAGATTCATTTGCATTCTCAAATGTAGGCACACCAGGCAAACCAAGGTCGTGTCGTTGTGGACGCTGCTTCGGTGCCTTAAAGGCAACTACCTTTGCATCACTGACATGTGGGCCAGCCACCTGTTGGGCCCATATGTCATGGACACAAAGGCAGGTGCCTTAAGGCACCGAAGCATAGTCCTGTCGGGGTGGTCGCGTGTGTCGGACGGACGCGTAGCACCCAGCCACCCACCCCCCCTTCCTCCCCCCCAAAAAAAAGACGACGACAATATAAGTTCGCGCTTCCATGTTTCGGATTGAAATATCTGGCGGCCCCAATTCCAGCCCTGCAAAATCTCTCTTCTCCACCGTCCCCTTCCACGCCCAGATTGCTCAAATCCCTAATTCACCGCCAACCCTCGAATCGCCCCTCGTCTCGTCTCTTTCCCCACCGTTCCCCACGTCTATGCCGGACGACGACGACGAAGACGATGGTCGCGCTTCACCACCGCACCAGAGCTACCTCATCTACGTCGTCGTCCACCACACCGGGTGGTCCACCGACAACGTCGGCCGCCGCAACCGACGTGCCTCACAGACACCGAGTTCCACTGCATCAGGTGCGCTTCACTGATGTCGTCTCCCAGCTCACCGGGGCTACTTCACCGAGCACATCGTCGCACCTCCGCCCCCTGAGGCCGTTGGGGCTTCACCAACGGTCTCGTCCACCGCATCGTAGTGCTCCGCTGCCACTCAAGATCTGCATCCGTGCACGACCAGCCAACGCCAGCGCATCACCCTCAACGGCTCTGAAGTGACCCGGACTCTAGCTAGGCGAGCATGCCCAAACGCCGGCCCGAACTAGGTATCCACACATCACTCCCTTGTGCACTGTTCCAACGATGTTTGGATATCCTTTCACTGCTCTCTTAGCTTACACGCATATGCAACTCTGACCTTAACTCTTATTTCTTCTGGAGATATCATCTGAAACAAGCAAATCCATATTTTAGCGAAGCATGACGGCGCTACGGGATCTGGTACACATCTTGCACACCCGTATAACCTTGTAAGTATATGTCCTCCGGTACAACATCAAGGTTGATTCCTCTTATTTGATCAACCATTCGCCGTGTCAAAAATGCAGAGGGGGATGCAAGGAGCACAAGGCCTGCACATCCAAGCAAGTGGTAACATGGACTTGTACATGGAACATCCCAAGCGCAAGCAGAGCTGAAGTGAGCCTCTACAATGAGCTAGCGTAAGTCCCTCCATTTCATTTAATTCGTACTGGTATTCGTGTATGATTTGTGTGCAGTGGCTGATCGACGAATTCAAGTTACCAAGGGCGAACATTTAACTTAAAAAATACGAAGGCACTTGCACTCCGGAAATCAACATAACTTGAGAAATGTGAAGCTACATGCACTTCGAAAACCAGCTAATGATCCAAAGTAGTTCAGATTATAAACACTAAATGATGCAAGCACCAAAAAACGTAAAATGCAACATGGTGTACAAGGACTACAAACATGGTATGTACCTGCTTGAATTATTCGTTCTCTGGCTGAAAATATCGAAGTGTAATTGCACGTATAACCAGTGCGCAAACTGCATATCAATATATCTATCATGCACAAGTATGCCAATAGTTTCAAACAACAGATTAGAAAAGTATTTATGCTATGTTGTCATGATACGGGGACTTTCTGGTAGATGGCCTCGACGTTTCCTCAAGCTATGAAAATGCACTATAATTTTCTTGTCATCAATGCCTGCAAATCTCTGTCTCTCTCAACATAGTAGATCATCATTAGACACTAAATCCTTCAATGAGCTTGCAAAATGCTTGCATTAGATCCCTCATTAGACACTATATGTTCATCACCAGGAGCATGTAAAATGTTTGCATCAAATCCTTCATTAGCAGTCTGTTCATTAGACACTTCAGGCTCAAGAACAACATGAGCTTGTATGTTTGCACCGGAAACTTGATTAGATACATCAGATTTAGTCAGTTCAGTATTGATTGGGGGAGTTATAAAATAAGTAGAAATTGGTTTCATTTTCTCATAGATTCCCTACATACAAGCAGTTTTACAACACCGTCAGGTTTAACTATTGGCCAGAAATTGAAGAGTTGAATTAGATATAATCAGGGATGTGATGTACCTGCTTGTTGCGCATGCTACTCTTGCAATTAGCGACTGTCCATTTGCGCAAGCTCGATGCCATGCCCGTGCTGCCGCCGCTGCCTCCCACGTAGGCTACACCCAGGGTTGGATCTTCATCTTCTTGTCCTTCCGTTCACTTGAAGCCCAGCAACCGCCCTCCAACGAGGGCGCGGGGAAGTGCCGTGTCGGTCTGTCCAGCGGCGGCTAGGTTAGGAGCGAACCAGACTGGAGGCTGGAGCGAATGAATTGGGATTTTTCCTGCTGTCGATCGATATGGGAGGTGCTCATTTGGGCCGCGAGCCTGCTATAGGGCCTGCCTTGCACTTATGTTTTTGGTCCATCCAAATTGAAACATTTTTATTCATTTTTTACATTGCCTGCTCGTGCGTTGGGACGAACAAAACTAGCATGGGCCAACCTGGATGACTCAAACTAGGTGCACACTTTCCAGCCACCTGAGGCGGCCACCCATACCAGCCCCTATGGTGGCGTCGCCCCTTTTTGCGTGTATGATTGGATAGTGAAAAATATTCCAGTGGCGCTTTTGATTTACCCACAGAATGGTTGAATTGCTTGTTTCTATGAACTAAGTTCGCCAATAATGTGAAGGATGCCAGTCTTTTCATCCTATTGTAGATTGCTTAGATCTCGATATGCCAAAAGTAATCGCATGAAATATACAGTAAAAGCCAGTGTGATGTGTTTGGCTACAACTAGTCTGACTACACGTCCTCATATAACATATCAAGGACGCACCATCTTACCAGATTAACCATTCGACTTACCCATGCAATGTGGGAAGAAAGAAGTATTAGGACTGCGTATCCAAGCAATTGATGCCATGGACTCCTTCGTACAACCATGTAAGCGAAAAAGAAGTTGCAGTGTGCTTGTACAAAGAACTAGCATAAGTTCAGTTACCTGCTTCTCGGAATTTTAGTTAGCCACTTATTGCGAAATTGTTCAATTACGTTGCTTGGCTTAATTTAGTTTGCTACTGATTACATAATGGCACATCATGTTAATCATATTGTAGACTGCGCCTATCTATGTGTTTGATACTTACTGTTAAGAATTACCTATTTGCCTTAACTTAAATATCTACTTGTTTGTTTAACTGCTTTGCTGCTGCAACAGCGGGTTACAATGATGTTAATAACTACTTTTCAGCATCCAATTGAAACTCTTTACTTCCTTGTTTGTTTAACTAGTTTGCTATTATAACTCCCAGTTGAGATGTTTTGCTAAATTCAACTTTTCTGAATCCAATCGGAACTTTAATGGCAAAATAGGTTAGCCCAAGATCAAAGAGCGAGGTCCCCATGGACGTTGCATCATCCCACAGCAGTGGCACCGGCCCAATCGTGCATTATGAATTGCCAACTACTGATGCTCTAGAGGCTAAACTAGTGGTAGAAAGAGATTCTGCTTCTGCAGTTAGAGATGAAGTTGACATGTTGAGGAAGCAAACAGCACAATTACAAGCAGTACTCAAGACAACCATTAAATATTTGGTGGATTTCAAAAGAAGCAAGCTGAGACTGACTAGATTGTTAAGGTCCTGAAGGAAAAAAGGAAATTAAATTCCTACTTGGTAAATCATAGGTGAAATGTTCTTTCCATAGTTGAATAACCTTTGTGTTGTCTGTTCATGTAATCAATCAAACCATTTGCTTTAGAGATCATGTAATAATTGTTTTTTTTTGTTTTTTGTTTGTAATTTTATTTGAGCACAAGTCTGTATTAATTGATAAGACTCTGAGACATTTCATTTGGATTGTTGTGCCAGACCTACAAATATGCCAATCGGGCTGAATGTGCATTCAGCAATACTAGTATAGATGGACCATAAGTGGCACGCATCGGAAAGGGCCAAGATGCTGGCTAAAAAAAGGATGCTGTTGTAGCCAAAAAAAGTACAGCGACCTGGCTTATGTATGTTAGTTGATATTATTGATCCATATACTCTATAAGTGTTTATATGTCTGTTAGTTCCGTACATTCTTGGTTGATTGACTCGGTATTTGAATCTTGATACATCGCTTGTGCACATATCTAAATGGGAGTACACATTATGCTGCGTGTGACATTTGAGTTGGACATGAAGTGTTGCAAATATTCGAATTCACCTTAAACTGGATTCTAGTTTCTGAATTTGAGTATCGGCATTTGTAAACCATATTCATATATGACAGTGGAATACATCTTTGTCGTCCTTTTGAAGATATATAAAAACACATAGAATGATTTATAAAGATTCATATAGGAATACAAAATGGATTCGAATTTAGTTGTCAGGGTAAACGTGGATGCTTATTGTCCCAAAATTCGAAAGAAACAGCAAAATGTCCACTCCCACATCGGCTGCCCGAAGCCAAGTGTTTGGGAGATGGAAATTACTGTCTACCCATTACACAAACAATCCATCGGCCCGATTTCCACTTCTCTAAATAGGGGTAGGTTAGTAACTTCAATTAGACGTGACACGACCGCCTTTGAGCCCATTCCGACACGGTGGGCGTCAAACATGGGCGGCAAAACTCATTTGATTCTCCCTTTATTCCCCATTCATACATGGTCGGCGGCAAGACAAACTTTCCTCGTCCAAAATAGATGTAGGCTAATATTTTAAATAGGGGCAGATGTGTAACTTCCATCAGACGTGACATAACCACCCTACCTGCTAGCCCCGTTCATACACCATGGGCGCCCAACCGTGGGCGGCAAAACACCCTCTCCTCGCCCAAAATAGTTACCGGCAAATATTTGGGAGATGCGAGATTACCGTCCTATCCCCAACCGACGAGACGTCCAAATTTGAAACAGGGGATAAGTTCGTAACTTTCCCATATTTCAGACAAGCGCGTCCCAAAAACATGGTTCCCCATACCTCTCCCTCCATTTTCCCATTCATACATCATCCACGCTAGAACACCCATTCCCACACCAGCCTCCGTCCGCCACCCCATCCATCGCTGCCGTCCTCCACCACATCCATCGCCATCGTCCTCCACCATGCCGGAGCGCCTACCAAGACCGCGTTGTCCACTGCTAGAGATGGACGTTTCTCATCCACGGCGACGGACCAATAGCCTTGCATGGCGTCCTCTCGCTTCATCGGCGCCGTCGTCCTCTTTGCCGGGGCTGCTCACACGACCTTCTCTTCCACCGCAACGGGACTTATCCCCCGATGCACCCGTCTACCGTTGCAGATCTGCTTCAACGCCACCGACAGCCATCGCACCCCCGATGCCTACACAGCGCCGCAAGAGAGGTGGTACTTCATATCTCGTCAACTTTTTGATCTCAACAAGAAAATAGATCTTAACTTGGTTACTCTACTTTCTTTTCAGCTCTTAGAATTTATTTCTTAGTTCGAAGCAAACAGTGGATGCTAAATATCATTTCTCCGGTTTGCAGCTTCAATTTTGCCATGGCACAGCCATAATACGGTTTAATTGATCATGCTTAGGGTTTAATTGATTATGTTGGTTCTGTGGTGGTTTCTTTAATAGAAATCAGAGGGGAAACCCTCTTTTGCTAAAAATTATATGCTTAGAGTTTCCCCCTTTTATGATCACTATACGATCAGAATACGTGCTTCGTTTCATAATAACACTACTCCACCCATCAAGCTAATCAATCTTAGTTCTTCAAATACGAATCTGATATTATTAAAACAGAGTTGTTTAATTGGTCAGCTAAATGTTCCTATATTAGTTTCAAAAATGCATGTTCGCCGCTCGGGTGTGTATCTATGTGTGTGGTCTGGTCAGCACGGTTGGGGAGGTGAACTTTGCATATGCAGGGATTTATAGGGAGACACTCTCCGAGTTGAAACCGCAATGCATTCCATAGATAATCTGACTACTTTTTATGTTTTCATGAATCTCAGATTCTGAACACCATCATAATGATTATGAACTTGTGCGCATGAAAAGAATAAAGCAGAACAATGCCATGGATGTCAAACTTGGCATTAAGGGACTGAAATCAAGTCTGGATGCAATGCAATGCAAACACGCTCCACCTACAGATTCATGCTCCGAATATGATCCTAACAGTGATTCTGAGCTAGAGGGAGACCTAAGTCAATGTATCTCCCTAGTGGAGGAGTCAGAGGAAGATGTCATATCTTATTCACCCATCAAGGTACTTGCTCTAACTTTCCAAGGTTACATTGCTCGCATATATCTTGCAACTGATGCTTTGCATTGCTTCTACTTTGTTGAACTGCCATTAGCTTAGTTTACGCATCGTTTATGTGAATACGCCCTGCCTATCCATTTTCAATACATATTCCATCTGTCATCATACCATATTTATCCATTCAAATGTTGTTCTTGTGTATCAGACATTCAAAAGGAAGAGGGCGATTGCTGATCGTGGAGGAGCACAAGCAAAGTTTTGGAAAAGGTAGTGGCACCTGATAAATCAAATAGCCCATTAGGTGTAGTTGCAATATCACCTGACCCACAAAATACCCCAACTCTAGCAGACTCTAGCCCTACTACACTGGTCATTTCTGATGCCCCAACTCAGCAGACCCCAACTGCAGCAAACAATATGATTATGCCAGTTGACATAGCACCAGCTGTACGATGCAAAAAACCCCCATTCCAGCAAAGAGTACACCAAATCTAGTTGCCAAATCCCTTTTCGAACCAGAGAGAGCCCCAATTGTAGCAAATAGGACCCCTGTTCCATTTCTTCCCAGTTTAGAAGATGAAGCTTATGTTGTTGTCAGGAACTTTGTGCGCATCTTTCCTTCATGGAAAGATTATACCGCAGACACAGAACAATTTCCAGTCTTCCTCCACAACTTACGCGTAAGTAATGTACTAATGTTATTCATGGTCATTACTGCATATGTTTCTGCTGACAGAAGACACAAGATTTCATTCTTTTAAATAGGCGAGGCGCAAACTGGATTGTGATGATGAGCAAGGGTTGGTTGCCCATTTCAAGCACTCATTGATGAAGTATCGTTCCTACCTGAGGCAAGCGCACTTCGATGGCAAGCCTCTGAACAAAATTTCTGTAAAGTCTCCGGTGCTACATTTATCCGACGGAGACTGGAATAATCTTGTTACACATTGGTCTCGGCTGCAGCGTAAGGTACTGTCTATGATATCACATCACAATTTGAACTACATTTCTGCATTTGCCTTAATGTCTCACTTGTACGAAAACTGTTAGCAGAAGAACATTCATTCTCAAGGGACCATAGAATCTCGCAACTATACTGCACACTGCATTGCTCTTGTGAGTACCTCTTGCCCTGTATGACCATATTTACTTTCATAGCTGTTTGATTATGTAGCATCACTGCACATGTTAGCCTCGTAATCGTCCATTTGGTGGACATTATAAGATCCGTATGGACTCTTACATAAATTTAGAATCAACCCAATGCTTTTGAAGAGGTTTAGCTCTGCAGTCCTCTTGAAAGGACTGAACGTGGTCTATCACTGTACTTACATTAACAGCTACTCCCTCCGTCCCGTAATATAAGAACGTTTTGTACAGTACACCAGTGTTCAAAACACTCTTGTATTATGGGAAGAGGGATTGGTTCATTTTGTAGCATTCTGCGTCTTATCTCCCTCGCCCAGCATTTACTAAAAAAGATCAGATCTATATTCAATCTTACCAACAAGTAGAATACATAGACAATGCCAGTGCAGAAGTGTAGCCCATTGCTCTTGTCAGTACATTTTGTCCTGTAACGCTTGTACTTCCAGGGATTGGTAGTTGATTATGTAGCATCAATCTGCATCTTATCTTCATTATCCTCTACCCCTTCCAGTATTATCATATCTATAATTACTCTCTACAAAATGTAGAGTACAGGCAATGCTTATGAAGAAGATTCTGTGCTGAAATTCTTGAGTTATCCTTCCCTTGACATGGAGAAGGGCATTATAAAGCCGGTGTTAACTGTTAATGTAAGTCAGTCCTTCTAAAGCCTTTATCCTCAACTGTTGTTTAATTTGCTCATACTCCCTATCGTTTACTGCTGTTTAGTTTGCTGTTTCTGCCAAAATGCATGTTCGTAAGAACCGTAAGTTCTAAGTTTTACTTGTAAAACCAAATTCCTTATTCATACCATGCACATTACTTAATACTCCCTATATGTATGCTTGTTTTTGTGGATCTATAATCCAGTGTGTGGTGAAGCAGCCCACGTTTGCACCTTGTCATCTCCTGTTTTATCTTATTGATGTGGCTGATGATATGAACAACATGCCATGCATATTATCCAAAATAGATACAATGATTTTCTTTGCCCTTCATCTATTCTTGTTATGTTGACATGGTAATCCATTAATGTGGTGAAGCTCCCCGCATTATGAACAATGCCAAATTATGCTATTGATATTTTGAACATACTCTTTATTTTCTAATTTGAAATTGGATAGAATTGATAGAACAGCTATCATCTTTGATTATACACGTGGAAAACCTGTCATCTCTCTACTTTGTTTCAGGGTGATATGCCTGATGGCATGCACAAGTCTGCTGAAGGCTGTGAGACAAACCCAACATATATTGCAGCAAAGAAGGAACAACATCTTACAGATAGCGAGACAACCCCAAAGTCTTGTCTTGATGCAGTGTTCAAGTTACTTGACACTAACAGTCAGACAAGCTCACAGAATTCGTTGTCTGAATCGGTTCGACTTCTTCAGTCCCAAGTTCTAGCAGAAAGGCATTCTGCAACTCAACTTCGACTTGAAGTCCTATCTCTAAGAAAGATTGTGGAGAACACCAATGAGAACCTCATCGCTAAACAGCTACACCTGGAAACTATGACCGACATGCTAGGCTGGTCTCACAGCCTTGCTCAGCAGCTTGCGCAGTAGTTCCCCCGCAAGGCTAACCTTTCTTGAACTGTCTTGGAAGTGGTCTCGGTTCAGTATTATTTTGTTACGCTGCAATGGTGCCCTGTTTTTGTAATCTGTTTCTACGTTGCGCTTTATGATCACTGGTGGCGAACTTCGATGCCCAGTGGATGTAATATACCTTAAACCCTTTATTGTATAGTGTAGGTTTATTCTAAGTTACTATGCCGTAATTTCTTTATTGTATAGAGTAGCTTTGTTCTTAATTCATACTAGTTACGTAGCAGCATGAAATGAACCCCGGCCCATGATTGTGCGAATCAAATCACTAGCTTTTAACAGGCCAAAATTATCTTGGTCCTTGTTTGGCCCAATCAGATATCGGTTGCGAGCAGGCCGGATGCAAACAGGGCCGTAGTTAGGCCCAACTATATGACTAGCTTTTAACAGGCCGAAATTAATATAGGGCCAAAATGTTAAACGGGCCCTTAACAGGCCAAAACTAATATCAGGCCGAATTACTAAGTGGGCCTTTAGCAAGTGGGCCCAAAAGCATAGTTTCCAGTTGACGGGCCGAATCTGATATGGGCCATAATTGAGCCCAATGCCTCTTAAAGGGCCGGACCTGATCTGGGCCGTAATTTGGCCCAGAACGTGGTAGGCTTTTAACGGGCCGGATCTCATATGGGCCACTATTAGGCCCGGAGCATGGCAGGCCATTAATGGACCGGATCAAATATGGGCCAGCATTTGGCCCAAAACATGGCAGCCAGTTAATGGGCCTGCCTACTAGGGTCCTCAAAATCTTGTGGGCCTACAGCTGGGCCGACCCATTAATGTCGGCGAAATCTCGTGGGCCTTTAGCTGGGCCGGCCCATTATGACCCGCAAGAATCTTGTGGGCTTTACCTGGGCCGGCCCATTATGGCACACAAAAATCTTGTGGGCCTTTACCTGGGCCTGCCCATTATGGCCCACAAAATCTTGTGGGCCTTTAGCTGGGCCAGCCCATTACGGTCCGCAAAATCTCGTGGGCCTTTAGCTGGGCCAGCCCATTATGGTCCGCAAAATCTTGTGGGCCTTTAGTTGGGCCGGCCCATTTAAACTTGATGGGCCGTGCCATGTGTCAACATATCATAGGCGCCTATCTGACCCACTAACGAGCTGACACGTGTTTCGTCCGCCCAATAAGAATTTTACACGTGGAAATTTCCCATTGGTCGGGGCTGTTAACGGGTTATCGGATCCAAAACCCGACCCGATAGCTTAACGGCGTTCTGTTATGGTGGATGCCACGTGTCGGTCACCCTTGATGAAAGCACTTCTGTGCCGCGCGATTTATCATCGTGGAAGTGGACACTTCCGTGATGATAATTTTGGTAATGTCATGAAACACTTCTACGACAGCACAGGTATGACTATCTTCATTCTGTCATAAATTTGTCATGGATGTACATGCATGACAAAAAAAGCGACCTACTGTGACAAACACGTATCATCATGGAAGTGTATTTTTTGTAGTGTGTGGACCTGACATATTTTGTCCAGAATCTTGTTTAGGCTGGATAGTTCGTCTCTGTTGCCTTTGGAGGGCAGCTTTTGCTGACTTGGCCGAGAGCTTCTGAATCCGGCGTTTACCGCCGTGCTCTTCGGGCTGTCTTCTTTATTCCGGCGCTTGTTTTTGCTGTGTCGTGGTTTCTCGTTTTCATCCCTGACTTCGGATGTACTTGGGTCACTGGTGCTGCACCGGGCTAACCACCTGTCCTCGCCCGTGCAAAAGCGGGTCATGAGGCTTGTTAATGCTGCCATTGTTCTCGGCTTTTCTTGGCCGAGGTGCCTGGCGAGCCATTCGTCTCGAACGCTGTGCTTGAAAGCTACTAAGGCTTCGGTGTCTGGACAGTCGACTATTTGGTTCTTTTTAGTGAGAAACATGTTCCAAAGCTTTCGGGCTGACTCTCCGGGTTGTTCAGTTATATGACTTAAATCGTCTGCATCCGGTGGTCGGACATAGGTCCCTTGAAAATTTTCCCGAAAAGCATCTTTGAGCTCTTCCCAGCTTCCAATGGAGTTTTCGGGGAGGCTTTTAAGCCAGTGCCGAGCTGGCCCTTTGAGCTTGAGGAGTAAGTACTTGATGGCATGGAGATCGTCTCCTCGAGCCATGTGGATATGGAGGATGTAGTCCTCAATCCAGACCCCAGGGTCTGTCGTTCCGTCGTACGCCTCTATGTTTACAGGTTTGAATCCCTCTAGAAATTCATGGTCCAGCACCTCATCGATGAAACATAGGGGGTGTGCGGCACCCCTGTATTTGGGTGTACCGTGATGTTCGGATGTTTGTTGTGTTGCATTGCATACTGGAGCGCGCTTGCGTGGCCCGTATATGGATCTGGTTGCGCCGTCCTTTTGATGCGAGCCCTCGTGTGGATCGCGTACTGGCTTATGTGCGGCGTCGTTTGCCGCTCTATGTTGGCCATGAGGTCGTCTATCCGACCGGATGGCCGTTTTGTTTTTCAATTGTGGGGGATCTAAGGCCTCCTCGTCGAATTCAGGTAGCAACTTTCGCTTCGGGTAGCTCTTGGTGTGGCGATTACCGTCGTACTTCGCTGCAGTGTTGAGTACTTCACTCCATCTGATTCTGAGTGTGTCTTGTGCAGCCCTGAGCCTTTGCTTCTGCTTTTTCAGACACCTCGCAGTGGCAACAAGCCTTTGATGGACATTCTGTTGCTCCGGGTGCCTGTCCGGTGTGATCTCGTCCGGACTGTTATCTTTGACGGAGTCGGGTTGTTCGGTTTGATTCTCCGTGTTGCCATGGTCGGGCGATGCTTCACCCTGCTCTAACGCTGGGTCTATATGATCACTGTTTCTACCGAGGCGGGATTTGGAGCGGCGCTTACGTTGCTGCTTTGACTGCTTCTCGAGGGAACAACCCTTCACTGCATCCTTCCGTTCCTCCTCGTCGTTTTCTTTGGGTGTGTCCACCATGTATACATCATATGATGAAGTGGACGTCCAGTGCCCTGTCGGCAGTGGTTCCTGTTCATCTCCTGTATCGTCGTCCATACCGTCGATGTCTTTGGAGTCGAAGTCGAGCATGTTGGTCAAATCGTCGACAGTGGCTACTAAGTGGGCATGGTGGGTGGGCGGCGAATTTCTTCGTCATCCGCGTCCCAATCCTGCCGAACATAGTTCGGCCAGGACTCTCCTGACAGGGAGAGAGACCTTAATGAGCTCAGTATGTCGCCGAAGGGCGAGTGCTGAAAGATATCCGCGGAGGTGAACTCCATGATCGGCGCCTAGTTGGATCTGATAGGCATGGGCGCAGGCGGTTCGGAGTCCGTGGCCGGGGAAGAATTCGGCAGTTCGATGTCAGGCTCTTGTGTGAAGGGTAAGGTCGATATTCGGCTCGATCGCCGATGAGAGTGCCGCCTCCGTGGCGGGGTCTATCCACCCGTCCATGGATGGCACAATTGGCTCCGAATTGAGGGTTAGAGCGGTTGCCGGTGCGGTCTCCTGAACACTGTCCGATGGCAGAGCTAAATCATGCTCATCGTGACCGTGCGGCGCACTCGGCAGGGGCTCGAATCCGTCGAAGATCAAGTCTCCGCGGATGTCGGTCGTGTAGTTTAAGCTTCCAAACCTGGCCTGGTGGCCAGGGGCATAACTCTCGATCTGCTCCAGATGGCCAAGCGAGTTGACCCGCAGTGCGAAGCCGCCAAATACAAAGATATATCCGGGGAGAAAAGTATCACCCTGGACTACATAGCTATTGATGATCGAAGGAGCCATCAAGCCTAACGGTGACGACACAGAGGAACTCTCAATTAAAGCACCAATGTCGGTGTCAAAACCGGCGGATCTCGGGTAGGGGTTCCTGAACTGTGCGTCTAAGGCAGATGGTAACAGGAGGCAGGGGACACGATGTTTTACCCAGGTTCGGGCCCTCTTGATGGAGGTGAAACCCTACGTCCTCTTGATTATTCTTGATAATATGAGTAGTACAAGAGTTGATCTACCATGAGATCGGAGAGGCTAAACCCTAGAAGCTAGCCTATGGTATGATTGTATGTTGTCCTATGGACTAAAACCGTCCGGTTTATATAGACACCGGGGGGGCTAGGGTTACATAAGGTCGGTTACAAAGGAGGAGATATCCATATCCGTATTGCCTAGCTTGCCTTCCACGCCAAGTAGAGTCCCATCCGGACACGGGACGAAGTCTTCAATCTTGTATCTTCATAGTCCAACAGTCCGGCCAAAGGATATAGTCCCACTGTCCGGAGACCCCCTAATCCAAGATTCCCTCAGCGGGGCTCCATAACGTAAAACCACTCTCGCTGCCATTGATTGGAAGTTTCAATAAAGGAGTCTTTTGGCCAAGGAGTGTTGGTGAGCTGGCTGACTACAGCACCACCGCACTCCACCTGTTCCCCGTCGACTATCTTTGGTTTCACACTGAAGGTCTTGAGCCATAAGCCGAAGTGTGGGGGATTCGAAGGAAGGCCTCGCACGTAATGATGAACGCTGAGACATGGAGGAAAGACTCTGGGGCTAGATCGTGAAAATCTAGTCCATAATAGAACATTAGCCACCGGATGAAGGGATCAAGAGCGAGCCCTAGCCCTCGAAGGAAGTGTGAGATGAATACGACCCTCTTGCCAGATCTGGGGGTCGGGATAACCTTCCCTTGAGCAGGAAGTCTGTGGTGGATTTCCGCTGTCAGGTATCTGGCCGCTCGAAGCTTCATAATGTCCTCCTCTGTAATAGAGGAAGCCACCCATTGGCCTTGAGGGCTGGGTCCGGACATAATGGGGAAGCTCGGAGCAACGAAGTCAAAACCTTGGGTGCTAGAACTCGAGGTTCGAGAGGCTGAGGAGAAGTTTGGCGTCAAAAAGGACGGCCCTTGGTTCCTTTATAAAGGCACCAGGAATTAAACGCCTCCTCTTGAGCCTGAAAGCCTGCCTATTCCTAAGGGATCTTTCCAACAGAACAGTTGGGTTACCCACACTCGTGTTAATGAGAATCCCGCAATAAAGGGACACAATCTCTGTTTCGACAGAGCGTGCCAATAGCAACCGCGCCTCAAAACGTGGAACGGCGGGACAGGAAACGGCTCGAAAAACTGGGCGAGTGTGACGTCACGTTATAAAAGTTGTCATCAGATTGGACTCGTGGAATATTATATTCTCTCCGCGGTTGTGTGTGGTGTTGTGTTACAGGTCCGGACACGTTCAAATACGTCCGAAGACTATCTTGGAGTTTGGAGGAAGGAACCCGCCTTGCAATGCCGAAGACAGATCTACGCGCCGGATACATTGTCATTGAAGCCAGGTTCAGGGGGTACTGAGGGAGTCCTGGACTAAGGAGTCATCGGGCGTCCGGCTTGTTAGCCATGGGCTGGACTGATGGGCTGTGAATATACGAAGACCGAAGACGGCACCCGTGTCCAGATGGGACTCTCCTTGGCGTGGAAGGCAAACTTGGCTACCAAATATATAGATTCCTTTCTTTGTAACCGACCTTGTGTAACCCTAGATCCTCCCGGTGTCTATATAAACCGGAGGACTTAGTCCGGAGGGAGATATACATTATCATAACCATACAACCTAGGCCTCTAGGGTTTAGCCATTACGATCTCGTGGTAGATCAACTCTTGTAATACTCATATTCATTAAGATCAATCAAGCAGGACGTAGGGTATTACCTCCATAGGGGCCCAAACCTGGGTAAAACATTTTGTCCGCTGTCTCCTGTTACCATCGACCTTAGACGCACAGTTCGGGACCCCCTACCCGAGATCCGCCGGTTTTGACACCGACACTCCCTCCTGAATGTCGATGGTCACCCTTCTCCCTTTCATTGCCTATTGGTTTCTGCTCTACTCTCTTCTCTTCATTACGCTCTCAATCCTTAGATTTTGTTCATCATCACCACTAATTTGCATAATGAATGACTCGAGCGTGCTTAGAGACCTGCCCAAGAGTGCCCCATGTCTTGCTGATAGAAACAGCCGACAATCCATTTGGAAAATGTGATTGGGGATGCTAATAATTGAAATTAGTGAGTTTCTTGTCCTGAATTAGGGGATTAGGTTTTAAGGATTCAAAAACAAATTTTACTCAATAAAATCTAAATATTATACATGTTGTTGCACGTGCAAGCTTACTAGCCCTAAAAGTTACTAAGCTTCCTTGTATTCGTGGCCTCCTTGCTGATCAAGTGTGCAGGGACGAGCGGTTGCCTATTATGGTCGGAGGAGAGATTTTATCATTATTCAATGTAGTGAAGAGACGAATGTATGAAGAAGCTAGCCTAGCACGTGCAGTTTTCGGAGTGAACGATGTGTGGTGCATACGATCCTGGGTGTGAATCACAAAACGGTGACACGCGATGAGAGGTGGCACAACAGCATATGGTTTCCCCTCGTTTCCCGGTGCCTCCATTTCCTACATATATGAATTATGCACGTACAGTTAGACGGTCGATCTCATACAGCAGTGGTTGTACACCTAGTAAGTTGAACAGATCCTTTCTGTTTAGGTTGGTAGTGCAGCTAAATTGTGAATTTCATATATGCATAGAGTGTATATATATATACAGCTGCACACCGTTTGAGTACTGTTCAAGAGGTAGCTCCAATTAATGTCTTTACTAGCTTGGCGCGCAGTTGGCAGCGTTCAACTTATCTTGTTAATTATATTAGAGTTGGTACGGTGACTTAAACTAGAAAAGTTTGGTCCCTCATCTTTTGAATTTCAATCTGCCCGACAATATTAGCTAAAGGCCTTGTTGCTCAGTGGTGTGTAAAATTTCAATGTTTTTAACTGAAAATTATTGTTTTTAAGTACCCTAAAGGTGTATTTATAATGAGGGAAAATCAAGATGTTCATTGCACAATTGCTTGGACTACCATGCTAGTTCTTACATATAATAATTTTTAGATCTCATGGTTCATTTTTGGAATTTTTTATTTTATTTTTTTACTGATTTTACATCTTTTTACCAAGTATTTCCTAGCTTAATAGACCATTTTTAAGGTGCAACATGATTCGGACGGGCACAAATACTGAAAGTAGAGGGTTACGATCCAGGCGAGTATATTACCGACGATCATGACAAGAACGTACCACCGACATATCCGCTTGATCCACATAACGTGAGATGTAAAAAAATCATGGGACCGATTGGTCCATTCAAAACTTACATTATTAGCAAAAAGAATATAATGGAGTTCTTTCTTGTACTTTTTAGAGGATCACACCATCAGCAACACAGGCCATAACTTGCCAAAACCAACCACCACTCTGGACTGGAGCAAACAAAGAGATCGTTCACCCAGCCCGCTAGCCGGCCAATAGGAGAGAAGGTGTTCAATCGATGAACTTGAAGGTTGACTAGAAGCCATGTTTGCTGCATTAGAATAAACCACCACTAAATAGTGGTCCCCTGCTCGGATTAGTAGGAGTGGTACATGTGGTTGAGCATCAAAGAACTCTGTCCTTTTAAGCCAGGCAGTACCACTAAGCAGTAATGGGGAGGGGTGGGGGGTAACTACGGCGGGCTAAAATCCATCCTGAACCTTTTCTTTTATAAATTTGTAGTCACTGCCATATACAAAGAAGCGGGGAGATAAGAACAAAGCTACCCAAACTACTCCAGAAACAAAGACACACACATTAAGTCTTGAAAGCATAACCCCGTTGTCAATTGTCATAGAGTATTCGCCTTTTGGATTCATTTTCACATCTGTTTGACCAACGAAAAATATCATTTGCAGACCTAGAGATGACAACTTGAAGGTCTTCATTCTAGTTCCTGAAAACTTGTGCGCTACGGCACTTCTAGATATTCAACAAGCGAGCCATAATTACTGCGTTCCTTACTTTATTTGCCGGCTCGGAGATGACTCAACATGAAAGGAGTTAAGGAGGTGTAGTCGTCCGGAGTAATGTTGAGAGAGTCAATAATCGTCCACATCACCCTAGGAACTGAGCAATGTATGAGAAAATGAGCTTTTGATTCGGCTTCTTTACAACACAGACAAGCTTCAGTGGAGGCGGTTGGTGAATATCCTCTGCTTGCGTGCCAGCAAAAGAAACATTCAACACCAGCTAGGCGCAAATTATTATTATTTTCAAATAATGAAAACAGATCGTCTGACGTTGAGGAAAAAGCAGCTTCATAAGCAACGGTAGTCGAGAGGGCTTTTTCATAAATCCCGCCAGTTCGCATGTGTTTGATAGTAAAGACTATGATTTTGAGTGTGTTTGATCAACGCGGCCCAATCAAAGTTCAAAAAGCCGCCGAAGACCTAGCGCTGCTAATCCTTTGGAGGATCTGGCAAGAAAGAAATGAGTGCACTTTCTGAGCCAAGATTGCTTCGATGAGCGGCATTATAGTTGTCAGACGCAATTTTGAACTCTGGTGCCAGGCGAGTGTAAAATTCATTGAGCCCCCTTTTGGGGATGAAAGTGCGAGAATTTAGCCAAGACTTAGTAGTATCATGGCAAGCTTGTTAGGAGCTGGAAGGGTTGCCTAGTGGCGCCTCTTTTTTTTTATTTTCTCCTTGATCATTGGATCACAATACACCTTTGTACTTTTCCCATATGCTCCCTGCTTTGATCAATATAAAGCCAGGCACCAGATGGATCTTCCAAAACAAAAGAAAGCTTGAGGCAACAGACTACATGGTGTCCTATATGGTGTCCTACCATGTAGGGTGCTCGACGCCATAGATATCTTCGATCTAGTTCTAAGCATATTGTTTCCCCTCATTTCCAGATGTCTCCTTTTCAATGTGTATGGTCACTGCGGGTATAGCTAAATGACCAATCTCTAATACCGTAGTGGTTGCACACCCAGTAGATTGAACTATTGTATATTGACCCTGATATATCCCTTCTACTTTTGTTGCTAGCACAACTAAATTATGAATTTCACATATGTGTGTGCAATATATAGCCGCACACCACACATGAGTATGGTCCAAAAGCTAGCTCCAATTAATGTATTTACTAGCTTCACATGCAGTCGGTAGGTTTCAATATATCTTGTGTTTTCTTTGAAGGATTCAATATAGTATCTTGTTAATTGGACGAGAGTTGGCACCGTGAGTTACACCAGATAGAAGAGTTTGGTCCCGCATCTTTTGAATTTAAACTATGCCTACCAATCTACACACACTCCACTATTTCCAAATAGCTTGCAACCCAGCAGCGGTGCTGCCTTGTTCCATAAGTCGCCCTCCATTGCGATGACGGCGTAGACCTGCCTAGTGGTGCTCGGGGCGCCATTGAAAGTCCATAGTTTCCAGAGGGTGAGCAGTGCCAGGATGTCGAATCCTTTGCATGCCGGTATGGAGAGTACATTCCGAGTGTGAGGCCACCAGGCACACAACGTGTAAATGGTCGGTGTCTGTGTGGTGAGCAAGACCGCAACGCCTCAGCGTGGCCACCAAACTTCACGAGAGAAATGGTAGCCAACTGCAAGATAGCCAGCCATCTCCCTGGAGTTACTGCAGAGCACGCAGTTTCGAGCGACGGAAAGGTTGCGGTGCTCCCCGCGATCCGAGGCCCATGCTTCTTCTGGCTCGCTTCGGGATTGATGATTCGCTCGCTGGCTGTTCTTTTTTTTAAAAACAAAGAAGGTGGCAGGCTGCCGACCTTATATTTCAAAACAGGCCAGAGCCTGATGAAGTAGAAGGTACAAGTACAAGTGCAGCTTGTTTGGTGCACCAAGGTGCAAAGCACAAGCATCGAAAAAAGGGAAAGAAGGGAGGGAGGAAGAGAGGAGGGGAAGATTACATCAGGCGTCTACGAATTATGCAGCAGCTTGTGTCTCCAAACCTGGAGAACCTCCCTGGTACGCTGGCTTTGAGTTCTGAGACTCCAAAGACGGAGCATGCCTGCTGCATATATAAACAGGTGTATGTTACAGACCATACTTTTGAGTTGAAGACTCTGTCATTCCTAGCATGCCAAAAGGTGACAGCACAAGCCGTGAAAGCAACATTCCATTTTTGCTTCAAACTGAGCTGGTGTTGCGCTTGCTCCACAAAACATAGAACGTTAGTAGTTGAGCAAGCCAAAACGTCAAGTTCCAACTTGCCCCAAAGAACACTGGCGGATGCACATCGTAGTATTAAATGATCGATGGTCTCAACAGCGGGGCAAGTGTCACAATGCGCAAACGGGGAAGCCTCGGACCAACCCTTCTTTACCATGTTATCCTTAGTGTTTAGACCACCACGGAAAGCAAGCCATAGGAAGATTCTGTGCTTGAGGGGGATCATTGCCTCCCAAACCCAGGTGTCAAGAGTTGACAAAACCCCCCGGAAAGTGAGTAGCCTGTAGAAATAACCAGTGCAAAGTTGTCCAGAGCTCACGGAAGCAGTCCGTTGGTCCTCATGCAGTAAGTTCGGAGCAATGCCCAGCAACAAATCATGCAGGACAGCAAGCGCGGCTGAGGCCGTTTGAGAGAGATTATGGTGTAGCTGAACAGCCCATGAACCGTTGGAGTGTTGTGAGTGCACGGAGAAATCTGGCTGGATTGCGAAGGAATACAGCATAGGGAACAACTGGTATAAACGGCCCGCTTCAAGCCACTGGTCCTTCCAGAATGAAATCAAAAGACCAGACCCCAGAACACATTTAGAGGAGTTGATGACCATAGGAACAAGATCTTTGAACCCTTTCCAGATGGCAGTGTCTCTGCTACTAACACTTTGTGGAAGGATAGCCCGGCAATAATGTGTGGCGAACCAGTTATAACATGGTATGTCCGAACCTTGTATAACTTTGGAGACAAACTTGCACATCATAGCTTGGTTGTGAGCCTGCAGCTGACGGATACCCAAACCGTCATTGATACGAGGTAACGAGATTGTATCCCAAGCTACTAAGCATTGACCCCCCTTGACCTTATTCTTGCCTTGCCAGAAAAAAGCACGTGAGAGACTTTCCAATTTTCCAAGAGATTCCTTGGGCCAGGGAAAGCATGACATGAAATAACTTGGGATACCAGCGAGCACTGAGTTGATAAGGTTCAATCTACCCCCTAAGGATAGGAAAGTAGCTAACCAGCCCGAAAGACGACGGTCGACCTTGTGTATAACAGGCAGTAACATACCATGCGTAATCTTGTGCGGAGAGAGAGGCAGGCCCAGGTAGTTGCATGGAAAGGATGAAACGGGGCAGCCTAGGATCTGCGCGATGGCCGAAGCAGTGATGGTCTACGCGGCAACAGGTACGAGAGTGCTCTTGTGGAAATTTATGGTGAGCTCAGAGAAAGCAGAGGAAGTTGTGAGTGCTGACTTATCAATTGCCGCCTGCTGCGTAGTGCCTTGGAAAAGAATCAGCGTGTCATCCGCGTATTGCAGAACCGGGAAGAAACTGTCTGAACCAAGTGGGTGTAGCAAGGAACCATCTTGGAACAATTTGCAGCACATTCTCTGTAGCACGTCCGCAACGATAATGAAAAGATAAGGGGATAAGGAATCGCCTTGCCGAAAACCACGCTTAGCCCGGATGGGGGCACCCAACTGGCCATTAATAAGGACTTTAGAGCTGCCGGTTGACAAAAGCATTTGAATCCAACTAATCCACAGCTGAGAAAACCCTCTGGCTTCAAGTACTTTGTGCAAACAGGACCAACTGACGCTGTCAAAAGCTTTGTGAAAATCCAACTTCAAAGCAATGACTGGCATTTTCCGTTTGTGTGCGTATTGGATCATTTCGGCAGCCAGGGTAAAGTCTTCTATAATCGATCTGCCCCGCAAGAAGCCAGACTGGAGAGAGTGAATCAAGAGAGGAATCCATGCTTTCAGCCTACAAGCCAGAACCTTAGAAACCAGTTTGGGTATGCTATGTACGAGGGAAATCGGACTGAAGTCCCGCATCTCCAGGGGCGTATCCATTTTAGGTAGCAGGGTGATGAAAGCGGAGTTAATACCAGTAAGATCAACCACATTTCTGTGGAAATCATCAAAAAAACGGAGCAGGTCATCCTTTAGCAGCAACTTGAAAGCCTTGTAAAACTCATTGGTGAAACCGTCAGGGCCCGGACTTCTGTTATTGGGTGAGCAGCTGATGGCTTGTACGATTTCAGCCCAAGAAAACCGTACCGTCAGGGCAGATAGATCAAGTGAAGTGTATAGTGACTGTACGTCCACTGTGTTCATCGAGGGGGCAGGCTGACCCAAGATTCCCTTAAAGTAATCCGTGGCCAGACTGAGTTTTTGACCATTCTGGAAATCTTGCTGGCTGTTCTGGTTTTGGCCCGGGGTTTTATTTTCTGATTTTCTTGTGTGTGTTTTTTATTACTTTCCGAGGTAAATACATTTGTGGTGCTTGAACTTGTCATGAATATGCATTCTAGTGCCTAAACTTGAAAAATACTTTGTTTTAAATATTGTAATTTGTTTTAAATATTGTATATTGTTTGTAACACACAATTATAATTAATATATTTTAAAAATGAAATGAAAAAAACAAACACGTTCAAAACTGAGCCACACTGTGGTCCGTTTTAGCCACACGGCTCGTTATGTCATTTTTCTCGACAAAGAGTGTATTTTATTAGCTCAAAATGAGGCATCAAGAGGATACAAACATAATGAGCACACCCGGCCTCTGCATAGCTAGGATGCACATAGCCAACACTAACGCACGCACACATCACGTCAGCAAATAGCAAAGTCATATAAGACCAAAGCCATGCGTAGACGATGAAAAAAAAAATCTGAGCGACCAAATCCATAATAGGCAAACTACAACAATGACCATATCCGCACCAACTATGTCATGGCACCGCGCGAATGACGGGATTCTTCAACAGCAACGCCTTCAGGAAGGGCTCGTTATGTCATAAACCTAAATCTATCATTTTGCCATCTGATGTTGTCGGTCGGAGTAGTATGTGCGGCTGCAAATAAAAAAGTTTAATTTATGTCGTTCAGCTTTATGTTTACAAAGTATACGATTCCTTTTTTTTAGGATCATATGAATCCTTTCTAAACACTAAGGTGTTTGGTTCCAAAAGTGGAACGGAAACGTAAACGTAATGGGTTTACTCCGTTGATGTAAACGATATCGGCCAAAATCCATTCTTGTTTGGTTAAGTGTCTAACGGTAATGGATACCGGCAAGAAAATGAGAGCCCCAGCGTAAAAAGAAATGAAACAAACAGGAACCCCACGTCTAGGCAGCTAGCACGGGACTGGGCCGGGATTGGGGATCGAAGCCAGAAGAATTCGCCCGAGTCGGCTCGCTCTGGCTGTAACGTAAACTGTGATGGGACCTGTCTATGCGGGATCTGCAAAGCGAAGCAAACATGATTAACGGTATCGGTTTGCGATGTAATCAGATACCGGGTGTAAAATTGTGAACCAAACACCTCCAAATTTGAACCGGTCGGCTGGCTAGCCACGCACACCTGTGTCGCTGGTTCGAACCCCGGACTATTTTTAAATATTATAAATTGATTAATAGTTAATTTTACAGTTTATTAGTTTTTCTTTGAGGGCCTTTTTTATAAGAAAACAATTATTTTGGGGGGTTTTCCGCAAAACAAAAGTAGGCGACACGCCTTGTCCCTTACACCCTGGCATGCCTCATCAGCGTCATGGATGGATGTATAAAAACGAGATTTGAACCGTATATACACGAGTAAATTGCTGAAAGCCACCACATTTGTGGCTAGGGTACTCCAAAACCACCACTTTTGTCAGAAATCACAAAAACCACCACTTCCGCGGCAAGTGAGTAACAAAATGCACTAAACGAGCTGTCAGCCGTGACTAAGTGAAAAACTGGCATGCCTGGCCCACATGCAGGCTGACTTGGCAAAGAATAAACACGTAGACAGGTGACTAGGCTCTGGCATTTCGTCGAGTACTTCATGTGCACGCACAACACCTACTCCGTCGGTCCAGCACTTCTCCGGAGATGTTGCCCCTCCGTACGCACCTCGACGAGCTCCGCCCCTCCTCTGCGCACGGCGAGCCGGTCCCCTCTCACCAGGCCGCCCCACTCACTAGCGCGTCCTCCGCGGAGAAGAGTCGACGTGCGTCGTCGGTGTCGTGGCCACCAGCACGCCGGAGGCTGCGAAGAAGTCCGCTAGTTGCGCCTTGGGGTTCCCGGTGCGCCGCCGCCACCAGCGTTGCCACGGTGAGCAGCACACATTCCCCGCCCTGGCTCATGTGGCTCTCGTGCCGGCGCTCGCGAGGAAGACAGGGAGAGAGTCGACGCGCGTCGTCGGTGTCGCGCGCCACCAGCACGCCGCCGGAGCCGAAGCCTGCGAAGAAGTTCGCTAGCCGCGCCTTGGGGTTCCCGGTGCGTCGCCGCCACCAGCGTTACCATGGCGAGCAGCACACCTTCCCCGCCTCTGGCTCCCGCGGCTCTCGTGCCAGCGCTCGCGAGGAAGACAGGGATGGGAGAGGTTGCCTGTGGCGTGAGGGGAAGGAGCTCGCCTCTGGCCATGGCCAGCAGCAGTGGTTGTCGTAGCGGGGCGGGGCGTCGAGGCTAGGAGGAGTTCGCCCGACCTTGGCTTGCCGGCGCTGGGATCCCATCGGATCTAGGAGAAATGGGGGAGGCAGGGCGTGGCGCCACCGGCGGCGTAGAGCTCCGGCACCGGCGGGCGGCTTCCGCCGGATCAGGAGGAGGGGAGCTAGGCGGGCGCGGCCTGCTTCTCTCTGCGCCGGCCATGGCATGGCGGCTGGGATTCCGCTTTATCGAGAAGAAGGAGAGGAGAGAGAAGACAAGAGGTGTGGCTGACAGGTAGGACCCCCGTCCACCTTAGCAGGTCAACCATTGACTAGGACTAGTCTTTGCCACATCAGCCCGGATAGACGGGTCCCACATGTCAGTTTTGCTGTTAAATGCGTTCAATTCCAAATCAGTGTGATTTGTTACTCACTTGCCGCGGAAGTGGTGGTTTTTTGTGATTTCTGGCAAAAGTGGTGGTTTTAGAGTACTCTAGCCACAAATGTAGTGGCTTTGAGCAATTTACTCTATATACACGGGCGTTAGTCGGGTTCTACGTGCAAATCAAGAACGAGGAAGAGATCACCATGCTGGTCATCCCGCCTGCCTTTAGGACGGTGATAAAGAAATGGCAGTCGTCAACCCTCCTGGTGTTGTCAGCCTCTGCCAACAAGTGGTGTGAGTTCTAGGTGTAGGGCCATACATTTCAGGGGCAGATGGTGCTCGGGAGCAGTTGAGACTACTTCTGTCGGCGCCACACAATCATCCACAGCGACTAGCTCGTCATGTGGCTCTTCAGGCTAGGCTTGATCGTCTGAACTTACTGCAAAACTGTATATTTTGCTCAACTTAGTGCAAAACTATATATTTTGCTCAGGGTTCAACACCCTAGGGTCGTGCAGGGGCATGGGATGCCTTTGATGTCTTAAACTATGGTCTAATTAGCTATTCTGAACTATTTAGCTATGGTTTTTATTTGTACTGTTAATTGTATTATGTTGGTCTTATGTTATGTATGATATGAAGTGCTGCAGTTGTGTGTAAGACCACCACGGGATGAGCAAAACAGCTCTGCTTTGCATACCAATAGCACAAATACAGGCAACTCAACCTGGCCCACTGATACAAAAGATGCAGGCAACCAAACATGCCCCAACTGATTTAATGTTGGCAATTAACTTGTCATGTTGTGCACATTCCTAATGCTGCCTTCAACAATCAACAAGTCACCTTGAAAACTATAACCAGGACCTTTTTTACCACAAAGATAAGCATACTGTCAGATAATATTTTGAAGAACCGAACATTTTGGTCAAGTAAAAGTATAAATCGCCTTAAATTTAGGGAAGAAAAGCAACAGCTGCAAATCGTAACATATAACCATTCAAGATACACAACTAGAAGAAGATACTGTCTCCAAACTCCATCCGGTGTTACAAGTCCAACGATTCAAGAGCTAATAAGTACACTAGAAAGAATGGAATGAAGGTGTAAGATGTAGTAGGCCTATGTAGAAGCATGGACTCAAGGATGGCGCGGCCAAGTTTGCGTCTCCATTTGGGTAACACGGATGGCGGCTGCCTGCATTTCAAGAAGAGCAGCAGCTCGTCTTCTGTTCGACAGGTTGCCCGCGTATCTGCACCGTGGCTGGGCGAGTGTTGTTTGCGGCTGGCTGGCTCGCCATCCTGGAAACCAAGATTTGTATTCATAATTATATGCTCTTTCTATGAGGTGTATATAGAACAACACCGTGAGGAATAACATAGAACAGTTAACAGCAACATGCTAAAGAGTGTAGGACAATTTTGGTTATGATACTATACGAACAGAGCATCAATGAGCAATAAATAAAGTGTAAAATGATGGTAGTTAAAAAAAAGTGTACTGGTAGGATGGCCTGTGCTAATTAAACCGTCTGGGAACACACACCTGTCCTTGATTGAAGCAGACATAGCCATGAAAGCCTGCTCAACGTTCAAGGCATTCTTTGCACTGGTCTCCATGAATGGGATGCCAATCTCATCAGCAAATGCCTGCATACACCAAATGTAAACACAAAGAGCAGAAAAAATGCTTCAGCAGATATGAGTAAAGCATAAGGTACCTTCGCTGTCTCATATGATACAACTCTTTTGTCAGTGAGATCAGATTTGTTCCCTATAAGAAGCTTGTTTAACATTCTCACTAGCATAGTGACCAATCTCGTTCAACCACTGCTTCACATTGTTGAAGCTGTCCTGGTCTGTCACGTCATAGACAATCTGCAACCCCATTTGTATATATGTATTCAAAATATATGAAAAGTGGACATTTATGCATGTTAAATAGCATGTGAAAAATAAAAATAAGATTTCACATAAACAAACTTACAATGATCCCGTGAGCCCCTCGATAGTAGCTGCTAGTAATAGTTCTGAAGCGTTCTTGCCCAGCAGTGTCCCACTGATAAAAACAAAGGTACCAAAGAGGGGTTTAAAGAAAAGGAAAATGATATCTTGCATCACTAAATGTAATGTGTCACACAAAAGGAAGGAAGAATCGCCAAATGCCAACAGTAGGTGCAGCATGATCTACCGTACCACCCAAGTATTTAAATGACATACTATCAGGCCCCTAAATATGATGTTCAAAATGGGCATCACTTTGGTATCTAAAAACATCTTGAAAGTGCGATTCTTTATGCGAACTAAGAAACTTTATAACATTTAATTTAATGGGCTAAACTACTCTTATTCTTTATGTTCAACAGTAATTTAAATGGATGGAACTAAAAAATCCAAAAGGTAAAAAGGGGTTGTGCAACTGCCTACATATTCAGGCATAGTGGAGTTTCTGTTTCCTGTGAACTGGCCTCAACTAACAACCACATAAATACTGATGAATAACGGCATGCTATATTATGCAAAGGGAAAATCTAGCAAACTCCACAAAACAGAAGAGGGCTATAAATGAAATGTTTCCCGATAAAGTCTTCTATTTTGTCAAATCTGGATTCGATGTACAATCTGGATTTGATGGTACATGCATACTGGACATAATGAAAGAAAGAATAGACTCACGATTTGCAGCTTCATAGTCTTTCCATCTTGCTCCACGGTACGTATTTTCTATCGACAAAGTTGGAAGAAAACAAAACTACAAGTTCAATTAAGGTAGCCAGAACATCAACACTCAGACCAAGAAAGTAAATATACTTACGAAATCAACACCAATAGTACTGATATAACTCTCCAGGTACGAGTCATCCTGCCAAAAGAGTCAATATTAAGGAGGTCAGAGTAAATTAACTAGTAACAACAAGAATGTTATAGGGGTCATCTCCATGTTGTTAAGAAACAGTAGCTACCAACAATGAACTCCTCATTCGTATTAAGTAGTGGGAAATCATACAGTTTACTGAGGCTAAAAATAAATTGACAGTTTCCATGATATCCCGAAGACAACTTGTATCAAACTTTTAAGATGAAGATGCATATTAAAAAAGGGAAGACCTATAAAAGATAGTGGACAAATCATGCTTTAGATAGGGATTCTTACGGCAAATCTTAAGAGAAGGCATGACTTGCCAACACCTGAGTCTCCGATGAGCAGAAGCTTAAAGAGATAGTCACTGCCATGTCAAGTAACAGGATATTAGTCTCAATCAAATGTACTTACTATACCAAATAAACAAGTAATGACAACATTTACATGGCAATAATAACAAAATGAGAGAGTCATTATATCCATGCTTAGAACATTGAGCAGCAATACAAAGGTCAATAAATATAAGATCAATACAAAGGTCCGGACACGTTCAAATACGTCCGAAGACTATCTTGGAGTTCGGAGGAAGGAACCCGCCTTGCAATGCCGAAGACAGATCTACGCGACGGATACGTTGTCATTGAAGCTAGGTTCAGGGGGTACTGAGGGAGTCCTGGACTAAGGGGTCATCGGGCGTCCGGCCTGTTAGCCATGGGCCGGACTGATGGGCTGTGAATATACGAAGACCGAAGATGGCACCCGTGTCCGGATGGGACTCTCCTTGACGTGGAAGGCAAGCTTGGCGACCAAATATGTAGATTCCTTTCTTTGTAACCGACCTTGTCTAACCCTAGATCCTCCCGGTGTCTATATAAACCGGAGGACTTAGTCCGGAGGGAGATATACATTATCATAACCATACAACCTAGGCCTCTAGGGTTTAGCCATTATGATCTCGTGATAGATCAACTCTTGTAATACTCATATTCATCAAGATCAATCAAGCAGGACGTAGGGTATTACCTCCATAGAGAGGGCCCGAACCTGGCTAAAACATTGTGTCCCCTGTCTCCTGTTACCATTGACCTTAGACGCATAGTTTGGGACCCCCTACCCGAGATCCGCCGGTTTTGACACCGTCACTGCCATATACAAAGAAGCGGGGAGATAAGAACAAAGCTACCCAAACTACTCCAGAAACAAAGACACACACATTAAGTCTTTGTCAATTGTCATAGACTATTCGCCTTTTGGATTGGATTCATTTTCACATCTGTTTGACCAACGAAAAATATCATTTGCAGACCTAGAGATGACAACTTGAAGGTCTTCATTCTAGTTCCTGAAAACTTGTGCGCTCCGGCACTTCTAGATATTCAATAAGCGAGCCATAATTACTGCGTTCCTTACTTTATTTGCCGGCTCGGAGATGACTCAACATGAAAGGAGTTAAGGAGGTGTAGTCGTCCGGAGTAATGTTGAGAGAGTCAATAATCGTCCACATCACCCTAGGAACTGAGCAATGTATGAGAAGATGAGCTTTTGATTCGGCTTCTTTACAACACAGACAAGCTTCGGTGGAGGCGGTTGGTGAATATCCTCTGCTTGCGTGCCAGCAAAAGAAACATTCAACACCAGCTAGGCGCAAATTATTATTATTTTCAAATAATGAAAACAGATCGTCTGACGTTGAGGAAAAAGCAGCTTCATAAGCAACGGTAGTCGAGAGGGCTTTTTCATAAATCCCAGCCAGTTCGCATGTGTTTGATAGTAAAGACTATGATTTTGAGTGTGTTTGATCAACGCGGCCCAATCAAAGTTCAAAAAGCCGCCGAAGACCTAGCGCTGCTAATACTTTGGAGGATCTGGCAAGAAAGAAATGAGTGCACTTTCCGAGCCAAGATTGCTTCGGTGAGCGGCATTATAGTTGTCAGACGCAATTTTGAACTCTGGTGCCAGGCGAGTGTAAAATTCATTGAGCCCCCTTTTGGGGATGAAAGTGCGAGAATTTAGCCAAGACTTAGTAGTATCATGGCAAGCTTGTTAGGAGCTGGAAGGGTTGCCTAGTGGCGCCTCTTTTTTTTATTTTCTCATTGATCCTTGGATCACAATACACCTTTGTACTCTTCCCATATGCTCCCTGCTTTGATCAATATAAAGCCAGGCACCAGATGGATCTTTCAAAACAAAAGAAAGCTTGAGGCAACAGACTACATGGTGTCCTATATGGTGTCCTACCATGTAGGGTGCTCGACGCCATAGATATCTTCGATCTAGTTCTAAGCATATTGTTTCCCCTCATTTCCAGATGTCTCCTTTTCCAATGTGTATGGTCACTGCGAGTATAGCTAAATGACCAATCTCTAATACCGTAGTGGTTGCACACCCAGTAGATTGAACTATTGTATATTGACCCTGATATATCCCTTCTACTTTTGTTGCTAGCACAACTAAATTATGAATTTCACATATATGTGTGTGCAATATATAGCCGCACACCACACATGAGTATGGTCCAAAAGCTAGCTCCAATTAATGTATTTACTAGCTTCACATGCAGTCGGTAGGTTTCAATATATCTTGTGTTTTCTTTGAAGGATTCAATATAGTATCTTGTTAATTGGACGAGAGTTGGCACCGTGAGTTACACCAGATAGAAGAGTTTGGTCCCGCATCTTTCGAATTTAAACTATGCCTACCAATCTACACACACGCCACTGTTTCCAAATAGCTTGCAACCCAGCAGCGGTGCTGCCTTCTTCCATAAGTCGCCCTCCATTGCGATGACGGCGTAGACCTGCCTAGTGGTGCTCGGGGCGCCATTGAAAGTCCATAGTTTCCAGAGGGTGAGCAGTGCCAGGATGTCGAATCTTTTGCATGCCGGTTTGGAGAGTACATTCCGAGTGTGAGGCCACCAGGCACACAACGTGTAAATGGTCGGTGTCTGTGTGGTGAGCAAGACCGCAACGCCTCAGCGTGGCCACCAAACTTCACGAGAGAAATGGTAGCCAACTGCAAGATGGCCAGCCATTTCCCTGGAGTTACTGCAGAGCACGCAGTTTCGAGCGACGGAAAGGTTGCGGCGCTCCCCACGATCCGAGGCACATGCTTCTTCTGGCTCGCTTCGTGATTGATGATTCGCTCGCTGGCTGTTCTTTTTTTTAAAACAAAGAAGGTGGCAGGCTGCCGACCTTATATTTCAAAACAGGCCAGAGCCTGATGAAGTAGCAGGTACAAGTACAAGTGCAGCTTGTGTGGTGCACCAAGGTGCAAAGCACAAGCATCGAAAAAAGGGAAAGAAGGGAGGGAGGAAGAGAGGAGGGGAAGATTACATCAGGCGTCTACGAATTATGCAGCAGCTTGTGTCTCCAAACCTGGAGAACCTCCCTGGTACGCTGGCTTTGAGTTCTGAGACTCCAAAGACGGAGCATGCCTGCTGCATATAAACAGGTGTATGTTACAGACCAGTCTTTTGAGTTGAAGACTCTGTCATTCCTAGCATGCCAAAAGGTGACAGCACAAGCCGTGAAAGCAACATTCCATTTTTCTTGAAACTGAGCTGGTGTTGCGCTTGCTCCATAAAAGATAGAACGTTAGTAGTTGAGCAAGCCAAAACGTCAAGTTCCAACTTGCCCCAAAGAACACTGGCGGATGCACATCGTAGTATTAAGTGATCGATGGTCTCAACAGCGGGGCAAGTGTCACAATGCGCAAACGGGGAAGCCTCGGACCAACCCTTCTTTACCATGTTATCCTTAGTGTTTAGACGATCACGGAAAGAAAGCCATAGGAAGATTCTGTGCTTGAGGGGGGTCATTGCCTCCCAAACCCAGGTGCCAAGAGTTGACAAAACCCCCCGGAAAGTGAGTAGCCTGTAGAAATAACCAGTGCAAAGTTGTCCAGAGCTCACAGAAGCAGTCCGTTGGTCCTCATGCAGTAAGTTCGGAGCAATGCCCAGCAACAAATCATGCAGGACAGCAAGCTCGGCTGAGGCTGTTTGAGAGAGATTAGGGTGTAGCTGAATAGCCCATGAACCGTTGGAGTGTTGTGAGTGCACGGAGAAATCTGGCTGGATCGCGAAGGAATACAGCATGGGGAACAACTGGTATAAACGCCCCGCTTCAAGCCACTGGTCCTTCCAGAATGAAATCAAAAGACCAGACCCCAGAACACATTTAGAGGAGTTGATGACCATAGGAACAAGATCTTTGAACCCTTTCCAGATGGCAGTGTCTCTGCTACTAGCACTTTGTGGAAGGATAGCCCGGCAATAATGTGTGGCGAACCAGTTATAACATGGTATGTCCGAACCTTGTATAACTTTGGAGACAGACTTGCACATCATAGCTTGGTTGTGAGCCTGCAGCTGACGGATACCCAAACCGCCATTGATACGAGGTGACGAGACTGTATCCCAAGCTACTAAGCATTGACCCCCCTTGACCTTATTCTTGCCTTGCCAGAAAAAAGCACGTGAGAGACTTTCCAATTTTCCAAGAGATTCCTTGGGCCAGGGAAAGCATGACATGAAATAACTTGGGATACCAACGATCACTGAGTTGATAAGGGTCAATCTACCCCCTAAGGATAGGAAAGTAGCTAACCAGCCCGAAAGACGACGGTCGACCTTGTGTATAACAGGCAGTAACATACCATGCGTAATCTTGTGCAGAGAGAGAGGCAGGCCCAGGTAGTTGCATGGAAAGGATGAAACGGGGCAGCCTAGGATCTGCGCGATGGCCGAAGCAGTGATGGTCTCCGCGGCAACAGGTACGAGAGTGCTCTTGTGGAAATTTATGGTGAGCCCAGAGAAAGCAGAGAAAGTTGTGAGCGCTGACTTAACAACTGCCGCCTGGTGCGTAGTGCCTTGGAAAAGAATCAGCATGTCATCCGCGTATTGCAGAACCGGGAAGAAACTGTCTGAACCAAGTGGGTGCAGCAAGGAACCATCTTGGAACAATTTGCAGCACATTCTCTGTAGCACGTCCGCAACGATAATGAAAAGATAAGGGGATAAGGAATCGCCTTGCCGAAAACCACGCTTAGCCCGGATGGGGGCACCCAGCTGGCCATTAATAAGGACTTTAGAGCTGCCGGTTGACAAAAGCATTTGAATCCAACTAATCCACAGCCGAGAAAACCCTCTGGCTTCAAGTACTTTGTGCAAACAGGACCAACTGACGCTGTCAAAAGCTTTGTGAAAATCCAACTTCAAAGCAATGACTAGCATTTTCCGTTTGTGTGCGTATTGGATCATTTCGGCAGCCAGGGTAAAGTTTTCTATAATCGATCTGCCCCGCAAGAAGCCAGACTGGAGAGAGTGAATCAAGAGAGGAATCCATGCTTTCAGCCTACAAGCCAGAACCTTAGAAACCAGTTTGGGTATGCTATGTACGAGGGAAATCGGCCTGAAGTCCCGCATCTCTAGGGGCGTATCTTTTTAGGTAGCAGGGTGATGAAAGCGGAGTTAATACCAGTAAGATCAACCACATTTCTGTGGAAATCATAAAAAAAGTGGAGCAGGTCATCCTTTAGCAGCAACTTGAAAGCCTTGTAAAACTCATTGGTGAAACCGTCAGGGCCTGGACTTCTGTTATTGGGTGAGCAGCTGATGGCTTGTATGATTTCAGCCCAAGAAAACCGTACCGTCAGGGCAGATAGATCAAGTGAAGTGTATAGTGAGTGTACGTCCACTGTGTTCATCGAGGGGGCAGGCTGACCCAAGATTCCCTTAAAGTAATCCGTGGCCAGACTAAGTTTTTGACCATTCTGGAAATCTCGCTGGCTGTTCTAGTTTTGGCCCGGGGTTTTTTTTTCTGATTTTCTTGTGTGTGTTTTTTATTACTTTCCGAGGTAAATACATCTGTGGTGCTTGAACTTGTCATGAATATGCATTCTAGTGCCTTGAAAAATACATTGAACCGGTTTCATAACTTGGCATAGACGTGCATATTTGGTTTAAATGATGTTTGTATACTTACGAGGCGTGCCAGCATGCCATGGGACCCGCTGCCAGAGACAAGGGTGTTTGGCTTGGTTTTTGCGGAAAACTCCCAAAATTATTTTTCTTACAAGAAGGCCCTCGGGGAGAAACTGATAAACTATAAAATAAAAACTAAAACTTGTCATGTGGTGGCTCGAGCCTGCAACCTACCAGTCCAGAGCGTGTGCTCGACAACTTCACATTTGCTAATATTTAATGATTTATAACCTTTATAAACATTGGACCGAACAAAATAAATAAAAGGAATTTAATAATCCAGCAAAAACAGCACCGGCTCTGTGATCTGCACATCGGACCAAAGCTTGTAGACCAGGCACGGATGTCACTCCAACCAATGAATTGTCATGTATCAAAAGAATTCACGTGTATCCTGAAATAAAATCATGTGTTATTTTAAAATATATTCATACAATTGAAACTATTTATGAAGATCAAAATGTTTAGATGATTCAACTATTATTCATGTGAGGATACGCAGTCTAATGGCGCACTAGGCTTGCATTTATTTTTTATAGAAACGCACAAACTTATATACTATATAAACCTTTTAAAATAACACCTTTTTAATTAAAGCATGAACACACTGATAGACTACATAAATAATTTATTAATAATGTGGAAATTTCAAAATTATATGAGAATTTTTTAAAATATATGAACATTTCTAAAATTACATTAATATTTTATTAAAATGCAAACATTTTTTTCAAATTATAAAATATATTCTTAACTCATAATTTTATTATGTATATTTCTGTTAAAATATTGCATATGTATTTTATGAAATAGTATAAACATTTTAACGTAATTTGTTTTAAATATTGTATATTGTTTGTAACACACAATTATAATTAATATATTTTAAAAATGAAATGAAAAAAACAAACACGTTCAAAACTGAGCCACACTGTGGTCCGTTTTAGCCACACGGGCTCGTTATGTCATTTTTCTCGACAAAGAATGTATTTTATTAGCTTAAAATGAGGCATCAAGAGGATACAAACATAATGAGCACACCCGGCCTCTGCATAGCTAGGATGCACACAGCCAACACTAACGCACGCACACAACATCACGTCAGCAAATAGCAAAGTCATATAAGACCAAAGCCACGCGTAGACGATGAAGAAAAAAAATCTGAGCGACCAAATCCATAATAGGTAGACTACAACAATGACCATATCCGCATCAACTATGTCATGGCACCGCGCGAATGACGGGATTCTTCAACAGCAACGCCTTCAGGAAGGGCTCGTTATGTCATAAACCTAAATCTATCATTTTGCCATCTGATGTTGTCGGTCGGAGTAGTATGGGCGGCTGCGAATAAAAAAGTTTAGTTTATGTCGTTCAGCTTTATGTTTACAAAGTATACGATTCCTTTTTTTTAGGATCATACGAATCCTTTCTTAACACTAAGGTGTCTGGTTCCAGAAGTGGAACGGAAACGTAAACGTAATGGGTTTACTCCGTTGATGTAAACGATATCGGCCAAAATCCATTCTTGTTTGGTTAAGTGTCTAACGGTAATGGATACCGGCAAGAAAATGAGAGCCCCAGCGTAAAAAGAAATGAAACAAACAGGAACCCCACGTCTAGGCAGCTAGCACGGGACTGGGCCGGGATTGGGGATCGAAGCCAGAAGAATTCGCCCGAGTCGGCTCGCTCTGGCTGTAACGTAAACTGTGATGGGACGTGTCTATGTGGGATCTGCAAAGCGAAGCAAACACGATTAACGGTATCGGTTTGCGATGTAATCAGATACCGGGTGTAAAATTGCGAACCAAACACCTTCAAATTTGAACCGGTCAGCTGGCTAGCCACGCACACCTCTGTCGCTGGTTCGAACCCCGGACTATTTTTAGATATTATAAATTGATTAATAGTTAATTTTACAATTTATTAGTTTTTCTTTGAGGGCCTTTTTTATAAGAAAACAACTATTTTGGGGGGTTTTCCGCAAAACAAAAGCAGGCCACACGCCTTGTCCCTGACACCCTAGCATGCCTCATCAGCGTATGGATGGATGTATAAAAACGAGATTTGAACCGTATATACACAAGTAAATTGCTGAAAGCCACCACATTTGTGACTAGGGTACTCCAAAACCACCACTTTTGTCAGAAATCACAAAAAACCACCACTTCCGCGGCAAGTGAGTAACAAAATGCACTAAACGAGCTGTCAGCCGTGACTAAGTGAAAAACTGACATGCCTGGCCCACATGCAGGCTGACTTGGCAAAGAATAAACACGTAGACAGGTGACTAGGCTCTGGCATTTCGTCGAGTACTTCATGTGCACGCACAACACCTACTCCGTCGGTCCAGCACTTCTCCGGCGATGTTGCCCCTCCGTCCGCACCTCGACGAGCTCCGCCCCTCCTCTGCGCACGGCGAGCCGGTCCCCTCTCACCAGGCCTCCCCACTCACTAGCGCGTCCTCCGCGGAGAAGAGTCGACGTGCGTCGTCGGTGCCGTGGCCACCAGCACGCCGGAGGCTGCGAAGAAGTCCGCTAGTTGCGCCTAGGGGTTCCCGGTGCGCCGCCGCCAGCAGCGTTGCCACGGTGAGCAGCACACCTTCCCCGCCCTGGCTCATGTGGCTCTCGTGTCGGCGCTCGCGAGGAAGACAGGGAGAGAGTCGACGCGCGTCGTCGGTGTCGCGCGCCACCAGCACGCCGCCGGAGCCGAAGCCTGCGAAGAAGTCCGCTAGCCGCGCCTTGGGGTTCCCGGTGCGTCGCCGCCACCAGCGTTGCCATGGCGAGCAGCACATCTTCCCCGCCTCTGGCTCCCGTGGCTCTCGTGCCAGCGCTCGCGAGGAAGACAAGGATGGGAGAGGTTGCCTGTGGCGTGAGGGGAAGGAGCTCGCCTCTGGCCATGGCCAGCAGCAGTGGCTGTCGTAGCGGGGCGGGGCGTCGAGGCTAGGAGGAGTTCGCCCGACCTTGGCTTGCCGGCGCTGGGATCCCACCGGATCTAGGAGAAATGGGGGAGGCAGGGCGTGGCGCCACCGGCGGCGTAGAGCTCCGGCACCGGCGGGCGCCTTCCGCTGGATTAGGAGAAGGAGGGGAGCTAGGCGGGCGCGGCCTGCTTCTCTCTGCGCCGGCCATGGCGTGGCGGCTGGGATTCCGCTTTATCGAGAAGAAGGAGAGGAGAGAGAAGACAATAGGTGCGGCTGACAGGTAGGACCCCCGTCCACCTTAGCAGGTCAACCATTGACTAGGACTAGTCTTTGCCACATCAGCCCGGATAGACGGGTCCCACATGTCAGTTTTGCTGTTAGATGCGTTCAATTCCAAATCAGTGTGATTTGTTACTCACTTGCCGCGGAAGTGGTGGTTTTTTGTGATTTCTGGCAAAAGTGGTGGTTTTAGAGTACTCTAGCCACAAATGTAGTGGCTTTGAGCAATTTACTCTATATACACGGACGTCAGTCGGGTTCTACGTGCAAATCAAGAACGAGGAAGAGATCACCATGCTGGTCATCCCGCCTGCCTTTAGGACGGTGATAAAGAAATGGCAGTCGTCAACCCTCCTGGTGTTGTCAGCCTCTGCCAACAAGTGGTGTGAGTTCTAGGTGTAGGGCCATACATTTCAGGGGCAGATGGTGCTCGGGAGCAGTTGAGACTACTTCTGTCGGCGCCACACAATCATCCACAGCGACTTGCTCGTCATGTGGCTCTCCGGGCTAGGCTTGATCGTCTGAACTTACTGCAAAACTGTATATTTTGCTCAACTTAGTGCAAAACTATATATTTTGCTCAGGGTTCAACACCCTAGGGTCGTGCAGGGGCATGGGATGCCTTTGATGTCTTAAACTATGGTCTAATTAGCTATTCTGAACTATTTAGCTATTGTTTTTATTTGTACTGTTAATTGTATTATGTTGTTCTTATGTTATGTATGATATGAAGTGCTGCATTTGTGTGTAAGACCACCACGGGATGAGCAAAACAGCTCTGCTTTGCATACCAATAGCACAAATACAGGCAACTCAACCTGGCCCACTGAGACAAAAGATGCAGGCAACCAAACATGCCCCAACTGATTTAATGTTGGCAATTAACTTGTCATGTTGTGCACATTCCTAATGCTGCCTTCAACAATCAACAAGTCACCTTGAAAACTATAACCAGGACCTTTTTTACCACAAAGATAAGCATACTGTCAGATAATATTTTGAAGAACCGAACATTTTGGTCAAGTAAAAGTAGAAATCGCCTTAAATTTAGGGAAGAAAAGCAACAGCTGCAAATCGTAACATATAACCATTCAAGATACACAACTAGAAGAAGATACTGTCTCCAAACTCCATCCGGTGTTACAAGTCCAACGATTCAAGAGCTAATAAGTACACTAGAAAGAATGGAATGAAGGTGTAAGATGTAGTAGGCCTATGTAGAAGCATGGACTCAAGGATGGCGCGGCCAAGTTTGCGTCTCCATTTGGGTAACATGGATGGCGGCTGCCTGCATTTCAAGAAGAGCAGCAGCTCGTCTTCTGTTCGACAGGTTGCCCGCGTATCTGCACCGTGGCTGGGCGAGCGCTGTTTGCGGCTGGCTGGCTCGCCATCCTGGAAACCAAGATTTGTATTCATAATTATATGCTCTTTCTATGAGGTGTATATAGAACAACACCGTGAGGAATAACATAGAACAGTTAACAGCAACATGCTAAAGAGTGTAGGGCAATTTTGGTTATGATACTATACGAACAGAGCATCAATGAGCAGTAAATAAAGTGTAAAATGATGGTAGTTAAAAAAAAGTGTACTGGTAGGATGGCCTGTGCTAATTAAACCGTCTGGGAACACACACCTGTCCTTGATTGAAGCAGACATAGCCATGAAAGCCTGCTCAACGTTCAAGGCATTCTTTGCACTGGTCTCCATGAATGGGATGCCAATCTCATCAGCAAATGCCTGCATACACCAAATCTAAACACAAAGAGCAGAAAGAATGCTTCAGCAGATATGAGTAAAGCATAAGGTACCTTCGCTGTCTCATATGATACAACTCTTTTGTCAGTGAGATCAGATTTGTTCCCTACAAGAAGCTTGTTAACATTCTCACTAGCATAGCGATCAATCTCGTTCAACCACTGCTTCACATTGTTGAAGCTGTCCTGGTCTGTCACGTCATAGACAATCTGCAACCCCATTTGTATATATGTATTCAAAATATATAAAAAGTGGACATTTATGCGTGTTAAATAGCATGTGAAAAATAAAAATAAGATTTCACATAAACAAACTTACAATGATCCCGTGAGCCCCTCGATAGTAGCTGCTAGTAATAGTTCTGAAGCGTTCTTGCCCAGCAGTGTCCCACTGATAAAAACAAAGGTACCAAAGAGGGGTTTAAAGAAAAGGAAAAGGATATCTTGCATCACTAAATGTAATGTGTCACACAAAAGGAAGGAAGAATCGCCAAATGCCAACAGTAGGTGCAGCATGAGCTACCATACCACCCAAGTATTTAAATGACATACTATCAGGCCCCTAAATATGATGTTCAAAATGGGCATCACTTTGGTATCTAAAAACATCTTGAAAGTGCGATTCTTTATGCGAACTAAGAAACTTTATAACATTTAATTTAATGGGCCAAACTACTCTTATTCTTTATGTTCAACAGTAATTTAAATGGATGGAACTAAAAAATCCAAAAGGTAAAAAGGGGTTGTGCAACTGCCTACATATTCAGGCATAGTGGAGTTTCTGTTTCCTGTGAACTGGCCTCAACTAACAACCACATAAATACTGATGAATAACGGCATGCTATATTGTGCAAAGGGAAAATCCAGCAAACTCCACAAAACAGAAGAGGGCTATAAATGAAATGTTTCC
>NC_057800.1:33610990-33624442 GCF_018294505.1 Triticum aestivum | reverse complement strand
GATAAAGTCTTCTATTTTGTCAAATCTGGATTCGATGGACAATCTGGATTTGATGGTACATGCATACTGGACATAATGAAAGAAAGAATAGACTCACGATTTGCAGCTTCATAGTCTTTCCATCTTGCTCCACGGTACGTATTTTCTATCGACAAAGTTGGAAGAAAACAAAACTACAAGTTCAATTAAGGTAGCCAGAACATCAACACTCAGACCAAGAAAGTAAATATACTTACGAAATCAACACCAATAGTACTGATATAACTCTCCAGGTACGAGTCATCCTGCCAAAAGAGTCGATATTAAGGAGGTCAGAGTAAATTAACTAGTAACAACAAGAATGTTATAGGGATCATCTCCATGTTGTTAAGAAACAGTAGCTACCAACAATGAACTCCTCATTCGTATTAAGTGGTGGGAAATCATACAGTTTACTGAGGCTAAAAATAAATTGACAGTTTCCATGATATCCCGAAGACAACTTGTATCAAACTTTTAAGATGAAGATGCATATTAAAAAAGGGAAGACCTATAAAAGATAGTGGACAAATCATGCTTTAGATAGGGATTCTTACGGCAAATCTTAAGAGAAGGCATGACTTGCCAACACCTGAGTCTCCGATAAGCAGAAGCTTAAAGAGATAGTCACTGCCATGTCAAGTAACAGGATATTAGTCTCAATCAAATGTACTTACTATACCAAATAAACAAGTAATGACAACATTTACATGGCAATAATAACAAAATGAGAGAGTCATTATATCCATGCTTAGAACATTGAGCAGCAATACAAAGATCAATAAATATAAGATAACTAATACCAAAATTGGATAGAATCAACATCTTGAGGCTTAGAAGTTTGTGCATTAATTCATAGACAGATATTTTGGTATTCTATATAAGTAATATTCAGTAAATTTGATTCAGTTGTAGTACAGCAGTGCACGTTAGAAAATTTGTATAGAGAGATAGAAAAAAGATAAACCGCAAACCACCTCCTAAGAGGCGTGTAACCTGTTCCCCCACTTTTCAATGAAAAGAAACACAAAGTCTTTGCGTTTTCTCGGAAAAAAGAAGAAGATAGAAAAAGGAAGCTGAATAGATAAGTAGCAGTTTCCAATGGTGAAGCTACACAACAGCTACAACACTACCAAGAGAACGATTCCATGAGCGATGATGCACATTCATATGGTACAGAAGCAATACCCATGTGCACAATACAAAAACATCACCAATCGGATTGAGCAAGCACCCAATCGTGCTTGTAGAATGTACATATGGATGCACTAAGCATCATAGGGTCACACCACCAACATGCTAACCAAAAATGCCTTGTCCATAAAACAACGAGAAGTGTTTTCAGAGCGGTCATAGGCCTATCACCAGTCACCCTTTAAGAGCAAAAGGCATCCTTCTAACAAAACATCAACTCTACTCCAACCCCATAGTCCTTATTTCCCTTTTCATGCAAAAAAAAAGGAAAAAGAAATGCAAGTTCTTACTAGATACCAATTATTTCATTGACATTCCCTAACAGCAATCCACAGTAAAAACGAAAATCACAGGAATGGAGAAGAAACTCTTGTGCAAAACAGAGGAATGAAGAAACACAGGAATTGGGCAGTGACAGGAAAACTAATAACATGGCTAAACCACTGACGAATAAAGGTTCATCACAGCTGGGTCCTTCCTGCTTGTCATCGTCACCGAAGCCATCTCTGATTATGTGGGAAAAATCATCTGGTACAAACAACCGTGTGTGTGTGTGTGTGTGTGTGTGTGTGTGTGTGTGTGTGTGTGTGTGTGTGTGTGTGTGTGTGTGTGCATCTAGCAGGCAACATTCACTCCACCACACAACCATCCTCATCCCAACTCCATCTTCTTGCCCTGCACAGAGGCCATCTGTTGCGTCCTCTCGCTACCCTAATGACCTCTCGCCGGCCGGCGGTTTGAGCCGGAGGAGGGCGAGCCCGGCGGCGCGTCGGTCACGCGATCGCTTCGCACCCAAGGAAGATCTTCCTACACGAACAGTACTATTCCTACGCTTTTCCCTAGCATGACAAAGATCATGCATGGCCACGGTCGAAATCCGCCGAATGTAGGAGGGGACTAGGAGTCGCGTCCAAACTGAATCCCGCGAATCGACGGCATCAGGCGCCAGATCCGGCGAGATCCCCGGCCCCCCAATTGATTCAACCAGAGGGAGAGGAGAGGCGAGAGCAAGCGACTTACTACTCCGGATTCATGGCGAGGTCGGGATCCCGTGGGGCGCTCCGATCTCCGGGGGGCGGGCCGCCGGCGCGGGACGGGTGGTGGGGTGGGGATCGGGCACGACGACGACGACGACGACTCGGCGGCCTGCCCGAACCCGATCTCACGGTTGTTTTCTAAGAAGCCGATCTCAAAGGTGGGGAATTCTCAGGCCATCTACGGGCCGCCAGGTGGGCCCCGCTAGTCGGTTGTGTGTTCGCTGCCCTCTCGCTCTCGCACACCGCCGCACCCTCTGAAAATCTTATTCTTTCGCAAATATTTACAAAAGGACGCGTCTAGCTGGCGCCCGGGCGCTTGGGAGGGTTACCGAGCGGCTGATATAAAAGGAAAGACCTGGTCGGGGCGCATGGGCAAAAAGGAAAGTCTCCAATCCTCCCCCACGCGCGCGAAACATCAACTACCAACCACGGTGCCCGCGCGCGACAGCTGGCCGTGGGGATCACGTGCACCCAACCCCCCGCCCCAGCATTTGTACCTCCACACCCGAATCTCCCCTCTAACTGCCCCTACGCCATCTACTTCTTCCCCACGAAAGAAGAATTCGCCATGGTGAAACCTCCATCTCCACATCGCCAGGAAAATCCATGGCGGCTCCAAAAAATTAAGAACAGAAGAGGGGAAGAGAGGGAGAAAGGAAAAAGAACCAGGAAAACATCAAGAAAAAGCCAAGCAAAAAGGAGCAGACAAGCAGGACAAACGTACCAGGAGGAGAGAACTCCAGGAGAGAATTCCCCTTCCTCTGCTTTTCTTCCTCCCTTGACATGACTTGCAGACTTGTCCTCTAGCTGGTTTTCTTGAACGAACCTTTGATTCATGAATTTGGTACAGAAATCACATTGATTATGTAGGGGGTTGGCACAAAATCTGTGCAGCCAAATATGCTGCTTTCGTGCAACCAATCAAGTTACAGCAGCCAATTGTAGCAATACTGTGTGCCAAAAAGAGTAAACAAGTTGGTGCAACTATATACTACTTTCGTACAACTAGACAAGTTGCAACAGCCACCTGTAGGCACACAACGTGCATAAAAGATTGTTCACACCAACATCGGATGAAAATAGATACACAATAGGCACAAAAGATTGTTCACACCAACATCCAACATATGCCCTGCAGTTGGCATAGTTTGACCTTCAGGTGGCACATTGGCTACTGGGGGTGGCACATCTGGAGTTACAGTTGCCTCACTTGATATTGTACTTGGCACAGTGATTACTCGAGCTGGCACAGATGAAAGTGTGTTTCCCTCACTAGTTGCTGGTGTTGGTCCATCAGATGATGCATTATGCATGTGTTGACCTGCAGCTGGCTCATTAGGTGTTGGAGTTGCCACAATAGGTGCTCGGGTTGCCGATTTCCTACATGCAATGCTGACATGTTGAAATGGCACTGAATCAAGATTGGTTGGCACTGAATCAAGATTGGTTGGCACTTTGTACCTCAACAGCTGCTGTAGATGAGGAACCGCCTACATCGGGTGTTGTGGCTTTCGCTTTCCGTGTTCGGCGCTTTACAAGACGGTATTGATCACCATCATCTCCCTACATACATGACACAAAAGAAAATCAGGAGAAGGATCATAAGAAAACACATAGACAAAAACACCATAAAAACATATTTTATAGCCTATTTACTCATACTGAACATCAGGGGAAGGATCATAAGAAACCTTTTTATGCCATGTGTGTAAATAGAAGCCTACATTTGTGCCAACTAAAACATGGATCCAAAACCAACTTTTCCTGCTATGTGTGCAACCAAACAGCCAAGACTAGAAAAGAGATGTGCAAACTAATCATGGATTTTAAAAGCCAACTTTTGCTGTAGATGTGTGCAACCAACACACACCGACATGAATGTGTGATGTCTGTGCTAAAATATACATATATTTGTGCAACTAAATATGAATCCAAAGCCAACTTTTGCTGTAAATGTGTGCAACTAAAACATGAATCCAGACCAAAAGAAGCACAAAGAAACAGTAGTACAAAGGAGAGTACAATAGTCTTGTCTCACACAAATAGCAGTAGCGGGAATATGTTCTATAGGGTGTTCTATATACTAAAAGTAAAACATAAAAAAGATGAAAATCTATTTCCTGACATCAGAATCTTATTTCTACTTCCCAAATAGTAGTGTACAAGAATTGTAGCTTGAATTATGTGCAGCAAATCTAGATCAACCTCTTGGCCAAAAGAACATGTACATCATTGAAAACAAGAAAAATAATGTGAGAAAAAGGAATAAACCAATTACTGGGTTGTGTCTGTGCAACCTATTTAGTACAAACTGTGCAAGAGATACAACTGCTCTATGCGACAAAAAGAGCAATAAAGAAAAATATAAAAAACGAGCGTACAAACAAGTTCCGAAATCTGAATTCGCTCCAATGCACAACTTATTGTTCCACTTCCAAACAGCTTCTGGCAGAGGTGAGACTTTTGTAATGGGCTCAACTTATTGTTCAACGTCACTAACCTCCCAGTCCCAGGTGATGCCCTTATCCTACCAGCTTGTGACTATCGTTCTGTATTATCTCCTTCATTACCCTCATCCCCCTGCACAATATCCTGAAGGTGAAAAAGGTGATTAGTTAACACTGCATAAAAAAAATTGTTCTTCTTCAGAAATCTGGATTAAAAAGGTTGAGGATGCCAACACAGTATTATGTTTGTTGTGCAACTAGAAATGCTGAGGATGCCAATTAAATAGATACTCTTGTGCAACTAGAAATGCTGAGGATGCCAACTAAATAGATACTCTTGTGCAACTAGAAAAAGTCTTGAGTATGTCATCTAGTTAAAAAGTATTGTGCAACTAGAATTGCTAAGGACGCCAACTTATTGCATACTACTGTGCAAGTATAAAGTCTAAGGGTGCCAAAGATACTCTTGGGCAACCCTCAATTTTTTTGGAGATAGGACTAAATTATATACTCTTGTGCAACTAGAAATGCTGAGGATGTCAACTAGTTGTATACTGTTCTTTGAAACTAGAAATGCTGAGGATACCAACTAAATGGATACTCTTGTGCAACTAGAAATCTTGAGGATACCAAGTCTGAAAATAGTTATTCCGCACTTGCATGATGAGACAACAAATCATCACACCGTCACCAAACCAAAAACTTAGTTTATAAAAATGATGTTGATGTTGTTGAAAATACTAGCTGCATTGAGTTGTGCAGAAAAAATACTAACCACAACTGTATGAAAATCCAGTTTTGCATTGCAGTTCGTGAAGCCATAAAAAATGTCTGCTCTGCTTCCATGACCAGCGAAATTGCACATTCAGGTCAGGCTTCTAGATAAAAAATGCTAAGGATGTCAACGCAGTTACATAAAAAGCTGAGGATGTCAACTAGTTGGATACTATTTGTGCAACTACAAATGCTGATGATGCCAACTAATTAGGTTCCCTTGTGCAACTTGTATTAACAAAGCTGCACATGGGCAGAAAAAATGGCTACTCTTAATATGAAGTTGGCAACTGAAAAATAACAAGTCAATCAAACCAACTAAGTAGAAACTCTTGTGCAACTGCACAAGCCTGACTAGCCAATCAGTTTAATTCAAGTAGACCAGTGTGCATAAATGTTTGTGTAAACAACATAATCAACTCGTCGCACCCCATGAAAAACACCCAAAAACGCACATAAAGATCGCTCAAATCTCGGCAAAACTCCCACCTCCCAACAAACACCCTCACACAAAAGCACAAACCTCGGTCCCCCTGCGGCAAACTGCACAAACGTGACTAAGTAAAAAAGCCAACTCAGTAGAAGCTCTTGTGCAACTGCACAAACCATCTAGCCAACTTAGTATTATTGTGCTGTGCAACTTCCCAATAGTCATATCCAACTTATACTACTATCATAACCAACTTAGTACAACAGTATTCTACCAAAAAAACTTTCACCTAAGCAAAACTCCAGCAACTCATACCTCGCCAATCCAACGCGTTTGGTCGAGAACCACACAAACTATAACAATGACGCCGTTGTCTTGGCTGACATCTTGATGCCGCAATTCATCTGGTCATAGGACGGGAAGGCGAAAGGAAAATCTCGCCGGCGTCCATCATCCTACTGAAACCTTACCAAATCCGGGCGAAAGTTCTGCATAAGCATGCCACATGTGTAAAATGAATTGTCTACTCCCGCGGAAAAATGATCCATCTATGACATTGAGTGTGTCCTGTAACTCCAAACAAGTTCAATAAGGTTCTGACATTGACATATAGACTGCATACACACACACATTCACCAGTCAAAAAATACAGTAGTATTTAGTACAGTAGCAGGAACAAGATCACATGTTCAATTGCTGCTAGTACACAGAGGCAAGATAGAAAATCAGAAAACACAAGTGATCTTCTTTCAAACTGCAACCTTCGGGTCTCAGAAGCTGTGATGTGATGGATAAATATGAAAGAGGAAAATGTCCTAATACACCCATCCCCAAAAAGACCGATAAATCTGAAGAAAGGGAAGCACGCAAAAACAGGGGAAGGGAACGAACCTCGGATCTCTTGCGTCCAATCCATCCAACCCCAGCAATCCATCTACCTCGTCAAAGATTCTCGCCGGCCTCCGTCGAGCACCTGAAGCTGGATGAACGGGGCAGAAAGGCGGCAGAGGCTCGACCGTCGATCTTGGTGCCTGTCATGGGAAGGAGAGGGAGGACTAGGGCGGCGCCATGGGAAGAATGGGAGGAGCAGGGGCGAGGGGCAGCGCCCGCGATGGGGAAGAACGGGAGAGCAGGGGCAGCGCCTGCGACGGAGAGGATAAGGCTCGGGAAAACCATCCCGACAAAGTAGCACCTGACCCACACGCAGGATGATAGGAGCGAGATCGTGTGGCCAGCAGCCGGCCGCTCGACTCGTCTAAATAGTGCGCGTGCACTTTTTAGACTTTAGGTTTACAAAATCCATACGTACTAGACTGTAACTGCTCTCACGTTTTTAGCGAAAATGCTAGTACGTCTCTCAAAATAAGTGACTAACTTTGTATAAAACTACAAAGTTGAGTCATTTATTTTGAGACGGAGAGAGTATATCCCTGATCTAAACTTCCAAATATTGTTCAAGTCTGCCTCCCGCCAGCCCGCCCTGTCTCCTTCTCCGGTGGCCTTAGGGTCGTGGAGGTGGAGTGGATCCCAGCCCTTACCAGTGCCCGGTGGGAGGGCTCCGTTTTTAGATTTTTTTTTTCGAGTCTCGTTAGTGTTTGTGTCCTGCTTAGAAAAGCGAGACGGCACGGCTCCTTCGAGAGGGGTTGTTGGTCTCTCAGCCTAGCCCCCCATTTTCGGTGATGCGTCTAGCATCCGCCGGTGCGCGTGTGGAGGTGTGTCTCCGACAAATCTATTTTTGGTGGATTTTCTTGAATCTTGTTGTGATTCTTGTTGTGATTCTTGTTCTACATGGGTGTAGACGAGACTAGCCACCAAAACACTGCACTCGAATAGAATTGTCTAATTAATTAACAAAAATCAGGCGAAAACCGTTACAGTATGACCATGTGTTGTCTACTTTCAAAGCATGAATCTCCGTGACCATTCAAAAAGACAAATATGTGCTCCCAACCCATTATAACCACAAATCAACCAATGAATCGCAACATCACAAAGAAACCCCTACCAAAAAGACATCGAACATCGTCCATCAAGCAGTCGTTGATGCCTTATCTATGGTTTCACTGTTCTTACTTTTGCTCCCAAAAGGCTTCTTCATCAAGATGAACGCACGATGGCTAGAGGGAACCCTCTTGCTCTTGCCCCTGGTTGCCTTCCCCTTCATGAGGCAACAACCCGTCATTGTCAGGTCCATCCATTTCGGTTATTAGTTGAAATTGTTTAGCGAAGAGAGCCTAAAAAACAGACGTCAATGTATTAGATGCCACAACCTCGTCACTAGCAGGAACCACCTGCCTGATGGGCTTAGGCGAGTGGAAGACAGCAGGTGCCCAACCATTCATGCTCCACAAAGACGAGCGATTGGTTGGTCTCTAGCGGTGGTAGTGTGGGTGGAGACATAACCATACTCAGGGGTCATAAATGAATCCAGATGTACCATCGACAGAGGCGAAGCGTGCACCACACAGATCTTCTACAACTCGGGCAAGATCTGCATCACTAGAAGGATCCGTGGTGGAGGCTTTGTTAGGTCTTTCTCGTCCGCCCGAGCCGATCACATGGGAGCGACACGGGGGCTCGGTTCTATTATTATTTCCTTCTTAGCATGATAAACTATCATTAATATGAATCTCATGGCTCGGAAGGAGGATTAGCCGAGGGAACCAAGGTGCAAATCCAAGAAATGGCTAGCAGAAGCCAAAAGAAGGCCTCTTTAAACTAAATGTTGACACTACATTTGTTAGTGACAGTGGCTCGGGAGTCAGGAGGAACTGGTGCTATCATTTGAGACGACAAGGGTTATTTCCTGGCAGTGGGATTCCCTTCATTTAAGATGTGGGTACTTCGGAAGTCCGGGATCTCAGAGATGGGCTCATGTGCATGTAGCAAGTTAATGTGGAGGCATCCGCAAAAATAAATGTGGAGGCAAATTGTATGCTGATTGGTGACAATTCTATCCAACCCGTGACAGCGGTCTATGAGAATGCACGTTTTATTCCACAATTCTCCTTATATTTTGTTTAACCACTGTCCCGATTAGCTAGTACCCTCCATTCAAGAATATAAGATGTATTGGTTTCCGTGTAAGTCAATCATTTAAATGTTTGACCAAGATTATAGAATAAAATAATAACATGTGCAATACCTAATAGATAAAATATGAGTCTACTATTCATGATGAAACAAATAATATAAATTTCGTATTCTGGATATTGATATTTTTTTTAAAACTCAGTCAAACATGCACTCACTTGATTATTTGAAAAAACAAATAAACCTTATATTAGGGAAGGGAGGAAGTGAAGCAGAAGGCTCCACTACGATACTCCCTCTATTCTTTTATCTAAGGTGTACTATTTTCAAGGCACATAATTATAGACTATTTAAGACAAATTCCCCTTGTCTAACTTGTCTATTTCGTAGGATAATAAATCATGAACGGTACTCGGTCCTCCGAATTTTCATGGGCCGCTGGGGGCGCACCGGACACTGCGCGACGTGCAGTGCTCTTCGACTGGCCACAGTGGGAGTAACATCACATTTTTAAGATAACTTTGCTTATGTGGCACATATTTAATGATGAGATAGGTGATGATGGTAACTTAACTAGTTACTGTAACATCACACGTGCCAAGACAATATGAGTCTATAGACTAATAAATGAACCATAACATGACAATACACATATGTTACTACCCACCGTGGAAGTAGTAACATAGCCTAGTAAAATGTGATGTTACTAGTCTAAGTTACTCCCCATTGTGACTAGTCTTCCCGCCACTGGACCCTACCTCCGGCTGAACCGTTTCCAGGGTTGGTAGACTGTTAAGCAGAAAAGATAACTCTTTTCGAGGGCCCCGCCGGTCACCTTACATTGTGCAATTTTATCAAAAAAAATGCCTTATATAAAGACACAGAGAGAGTATAATCTAAAAATGATGTATCCATATTTGCCAAGTAATAAAAACTGCCATATTAATATAAAGTTGTCATGAAAATGTATCCCTCAAGAAGGAAAAAGTGAAGACCCACGACTTCATGCTGACGACCTCCTCCTCAATGTTACAAATTTTAATTGATCAATTTTACAAATTCAGGGTGCTCACTTCATTGAAATGTGCGACAGCCTGAAAGCATAATCATAGTGAACTTTTTGACAAAATGATAATTCAGGAGTCACCATATTACAGGATCAGATAATCATACTCCAATTACCAAAAAAAAAAAATCATCATACTCCCTTTCTTTGTTTGTATCTCGATGAGAGAAGAAAAAAGAAACCGGCTATCGTATAATATCATTAGTAATAGAACCGTATAGGTACAGATCGAGTACTATGACCAGCAGTGTCACTCCAAGTTAACCATAAAAACAACTGCGAATGTAAGAAGATATATTCATCCAACTTACACAATTTCAGAAGGCAGGTACACTAGAAAGAAAAGAATAAAGATAACAAGTAAAAACAAATAAGAAAACATGTATAAAGGTGATGGAGCATCAACAAGTTTGCATGGTTTTCTAAGATGAGCAACAGCTGGTCTTCTGCTCGACAGGTTGCCCGCGGATCTGTACAGTAGCCGGGCGAGCGTTGTTTGCGGCTGGCTGGCTCGCCATCCTGGAAACATAGGCCATTGTTTTCAGTAAGTTCTTCATCTAAAGTTCATAGACTAGCACGTTAATATAAACCATCATGAATGCTAGTTTCAGTGTGGGTCCAAACCTATCCTTGATCGAAGCAGCCATGGCCATGAAAGCCTGTTCAACATTCAGGGCGTTCTTTGCACTGGTCTCCATGAATGGAATGCCAATCTCATCAGCGAATGCCTATATATGTACATAAAAATAAAGACAAATAGCAGTGAGAATGCCTTCAAGGAATGGAAGGTTGGAATCTGCAGATTGTGAAGTGAACAACAAAAAAATTATGTTTGCACGAGACTCAAGGATACCTTTGCTGTTTCATATGACACAGCTCTTTTGTCAGCCAGATCACATTTGTTCCCCACCAGAAGCTTGTTCACATTCTCACTGGCATAGCGGTCAATCTCGTTCAACCACTGCTTCACATTGTTGAAGCTATCTTGGTCTGTCACATCATAGACGATCTGCAAGACCATTTGAATATTCCGGTCAAGCCATCATAAATGTAAATTCGTTATCTGACTAAATGAAGTTTGTATAAGCGGACTTACAATAATCCCATGGGCCCCTCGGTAGTAGCTGCTGGTAATAGTTCTAAAACGTTCTTGCCTAGCAATGTCCCACTGAAAAAGAAGTTTTGTAGAATGAAGGGGTTTAATAACTTTGAAAAGGATAATACTAGCCTGTATCACTGCAACTGAAGTGGGAGATGAAAAACAGAGGAATTGCCAAATCTAAAGAGCACGTACACATAAGCTGCAAGACTGCCATCCCTCATGTTCAAACTGAGCTACATCTATTTTTCATTTCTAAATATCCAGAAAGAATGAATCTTCATAGGAAAGACAAATAATGAAAACTTTTAATGGTCCAATTATATTAACTGGACAGACTAAAGAGAACCACAAAGTGACAACAGAGTTCATATATATTCAGGAGAAGCGGTTGAGTGTGTCTGTTCCATATCAATCGACTTCAACTAGCAATCATGACTTGCATCCCACAAAATAATAGTGGTTACTGGGAGAATTATGTATCAATGAAGTTTTACAGATCATCAACAAAATCACAACTAAATGGTACTTGCACAGGCATGCTTGGTTACTAGCAACAGATGCATATCACGTAAATCACGAGATAAGCTAGACTCACGATTTGCAGCTTGATAGTCTTTCCATCCTGCTCCACGGTCCTTATTTTCTGTCAACATTTTTCAAATAAGTTATGCTCGATAGAAGGATCTGTAGCAGCCAAAAAACACTATGCAGAAAGTAAATGTGCTTACAAAATCAACTCCAATAGTACTGATGTAACTATCCAGGTATGAGTCGTCCTGCCAAGAGTCAAAATATTAAAGAGGCAAACAAACAAAGCAGCACAGGTAAATTTAATAGTAAGTATAATTAGTTGTCCTCAAGGGCATACTACAATATACTAGTCCCTCCGTCCGGAATTACTTGTCGCTCAAATGGATGTATCTAGCTAAATACATCCATTTAAGACGGAATTACTTGTCGCTGAAATGGATGTACCTAGGGATGCCCATCATCTTTTGGAAAAATGTAGCTACCAATAATGAACTATTCAGGTTGAGCAATTTAAATTAGAACATTTGTGAGTAATGATTCAGCTTACACATCCTATAAACAAAATGGTTAATTCCATGAACTACCTAATTTTAACATGGAAAATCTATAATATATAGATGGGAAAAAGATAGCAAAATGGATCATACTTGCTATAGAGATTCTTACAGCAAATCTTAACAGCAGACATGACTTGCCAACACCTGAGTCTCCAATAAGCAAAAGCTTGAAGAGGTAATCACTGCATGGCCAAATATTAGAATGTTAGTCTCCATCAAACACAGTGCGTAGAGAAGAAAACAAGCAGTGATGGCATTTTCGAGATGATAAAAAAGGGCAGCCCGGTGAACATAGCTCCCACTTACGCAGGGTCTGGGGAAAGGTCCGACCACTTTCAAAGATGATAAAAGATACAATAACTATCTCCAGGCTTGGAAGATTGAAAATAAATTCAAAGAGCAATGTATTCTCAAGATAATAACACACAACAATTAGATGGAATAATATTGTCAGGCTTAGACACCTAGGCAGCGACAGATGAAGAGATATTTTAGTGTTTAATACTCAGCCAAAATGTCAGTTTTGCTAGGCTAATAGATCCCTTTGATCCCTATGGACTAGCGTGTGAAAGAATGTAAAATAGTTCCCCTTGCAGCATTCAGATACAATGATATTGTAACATTGAATGAGTGAAGTGCAACCACAGTTAGAGCAGTAACCGAACGAACAGTTATATCAGCCCACGAACAAACAAGCATTGGGTCGTGCATGTAAAGGATGTTGAGCAGACTGGTGCATTCTAGAAATATGCAAATCCGATCAACTGACCCATAATTTAGCCAAACAGTATTAACAAGTAGGATATGAATGTTTTTTTCTTTCATTCCTTTTTGGGAGTAAAAACATGAGACTCAACAAAGTGATTGCGAAACTAGAGATGGTGCAAGTGATATTAGCATGCATAATTCACCAAAATAGACCTATCCTCCTTGTGCAGACAAAATGGCCTGTTCTTTTACTGCCATTAGATAGTACTCCGTAGTAGAAACCTGAAATCCACAATAAACAGCCCCTCGAAACACTAATCAAAATGAAGCGCATCTACCCCGCGGCATCCAGCGAGATAGGTCCATAGAGCAAACGATTACGCTTCAAATTTCACCTAATAATTTAAACAAACTCTCCTAGGTGGCATTCCCCCGCGGACGCGATCCAGACCAAGCAAGAAAAGAAAAAAACGCGACGAATCTGCTGGGATCGAGGGTCAACTCTCCCCCGCGCCAGATCCAGCGAGATCTCATCTCACCCTAAAAGCCCCGACC
>NC_057800.1:33602066-33610822 GCF_018294505.1 Triticum aestivum | reverse complement strand
GGGGGGGAAGCAGAGGAGGGAGGGACTTACTACTCGGGATTCATGGCGGGATCTGGGCGCTCCCGCGGCGTCCAATCTGGCTTGCGGGCAGGAGGACGGGGATCGAGATCGAGTCCTGGGCGGGCGGAGGCAGGCGGCCTCACGACTTGCCCGACTTCTTGGCGTCTCGTCTCGCTCTTCCCGTGAATCAATCAACAATGCGCTAGGAGAGGACCAGGCTCCAGCAGGCCAGCCCGATTTTAGACCAACTGGCCAGACGCGTGGAAACCCTTTTTTTTCTCATTTTTCTCTGCAACTAGTAAGTGTTCACGTGCAACACACGTATAATTATTGGTTGCATTTCAAGTAGATGCCAACATGTGGTAGATAAAAGGTTGCTTTGCGTCTTGTGGCGTATAGGAAAGCTTGACAACGCATGAAACGATGAATGTTCATGTCTGGTACACACAGTCACAAACATACATAAAACTGGAGAGTATAAATCAACCCATACAACTCGTTATTTCATGCCTCCGTTTACTCTTTATATGCATCAAGATGCTCTTGACATGTAAATATTTAGTTCATTCTGCACGAAGTGTCAAAGAACTAAAAATCCAAAGCTAAACTTGGCAAGCAACATACACAATTCTACAATGTTTCCCCTCTTTCATCTGTGTTCATCCTCCTCCAAGCCAGCAAGCTTTCATGCCAAAATGCGAAAAGAACAATGCGCTGAATAAATACAAGGGTAGACATAGGAAAACAATAGTACAAAATAATATCCCGGAACACAATGGGGACATATGGAGAAGCACCAGTTGTAGAAAATAAGAAAAAAATGCAATTCATGACCATTTTTGATAGTTTTCCTTTACACCCACTTATGTGTAATACTATCAAACAATAAAAATAATTTGATGGTCATTAGTTCCTAACCATTAACCGAATGAACAGCGAAAGGACCTCAAAGTATTTATACGTAGAAGAATAGTAAAAATATATTTATTTATAGATGGTTCATGTGAGAGAAAAAAATCACATCTTGCAATTTAGACCATCCAGCCCCTTTATGAAGTGAAAGGAGTTCCAAATGTAACAACTTAAAATAAACCAACTCGAGCAGTACAAGTGTTACAAATTAAGAAAAAACAAATGATGTGTTGATGACACATGTAAACGACATATGCTAAGAAACACCGAAGATATAAAGATAGCACACTCTGGTTAGTAATGCATAGAAACCTTATTTTGAAAAATACAAGTCAGCACAGGCACGTCGTGTAAGTTCGCAAGAAACCATAAATGCTGGCTGGGCAGTTGTCTTACAAGCAACATAAATTACCGGCACTCCAACGGCATCCCCTGAGAAGGGGCGACCGGTGCGGCACCCTCGGCGGTTCACGAATTACCGGCACTCCGGCAGCGTCCCCTGAGAAGGAGTTGTTGGTCCTTGGCTCCTTGTCGCCGCTGAGTGGAGTCCGGTTGTGGTGGTTTTTCTTGGGAGAGATAGGATCGTGATCCAGGAGGTCGAGGTGATGGACGTGTCAATGTGTGCGAATATACCCGATTAGTTTCCTAATAAAATGCGATCGTGATTAGTTTCCTAATAAAATGCGATCATGATTAGTTTTCTAATAAAACGTGATCGTGATTAGTTTCCTAAGAAGATGTGATCGTGATTAGTTTCCTAAGAAAACGTGATCATGATTATAGTTTCCTAATTGATCGGACGTGGAGTTTCATATGATGAAGCACAGTCAGTCAATGTAAATTGTTAAGTGCACACAGAGAATGGATTAGGTTAAGGCTAGCCGTTAGATTGAGTTTACTGGGCTTAATCATGCGGTCATAATGAATCCGTATACGTTTTACGGGGTGCACGTAAGAAAGTTCTTGTTTGATTGTTTAATAGTAGTGGAGAAACAACGTCGCACGTGCCTCCCGTCGGTGGCCGCTGAAACGAACCATGGGACTATCTCGTTCTACGATTAAACTAGTGATGATGATGCTTGCATATGGAAAGGTTAGGGCAACTCCAATGCTAGTAGCCTAGTATGCATCAAATCCGGTCTGAACCACGCGGTTCAAACACTTTTTGTCACCTGACATGGTACATCAAACGTCCGCAGACCCATCCGGGTCAGAAAAATACATTGAACGGGGAGTAAAAGGGTTATATCAAACAACCAAGCTTTGGGGACTTGGAGAAGCGAGAGGATTTCCCTGGTAATGCTCGGTTTCGTCAATTCGAGCGCTGCCGAGAAGTGAAAGAACTATCCAACAAGTTTGCGATGATAATGCCTAGATCGTACCAAAACGCCCGCCATCGCTGCATCACATCACAACACTTGTGGATTTGGTATTCTTTCTTTAGCTTGACAGGCCTCACAATGATATCAACGTGCTTCAGCGATCTCAGTTGTTTGCAAAACTTTGCAATTTCCACCTGGTCCATAGGAGCAACCGCGGAACCAAGGTATCCATCAGATCCAGTTTGCAGGTGCGGAATCATGGGGCTCAGCGGGATTCAAAATCTTTCACATGGTGCTGGAGTGCAATCACATGTGTAGCTTCAAAGAGGTCTGATGAATGCACAAGTAGGGGGAGTCTGCTTTCAATCCTCGTGGAGGACAACATAGTGCTAATCAAAGTGCTTGAATGGGTGGCCAGATGTCTCAGGCACAATAACCGTGTCAATAATTTGTTCCTGGAGGGGTTCAAATGCGGTGTGGCCTCAGAAAGTTAGTTAGCCAAAGTTCGTTCATGCTTTCTATGATCACTAGTGCAAGAAGAGTTTATCTTTTTACAACATATTCATAAACGTCACCCAAAGTTTTGGATAACTTGTTGTATGGACGTCACCCAAACAAGTCATTTTAATCTCCGTTAAACCCAGAACATCACAATGTATTTTTTTAATGTTCTCGATTACGCCTTCCCATATATATATCGATGGCGACTCGAAAAGGTATATAGAAACCTTTTAAAATTCAGTCAAGCTGAAGCAATTGTATCCATCCTTTGTGTTTTTCGATGCTTGTGTAGCTACGTTGTAATCTTTATATAGTGGACTATATGTAGCCACAAATTGCAAGAATATGGCTTGGGAGCTAGCCCCAATTAATATATTTACCAGCTTGGCATGAAGTTGGTTGGTTTCAATTATTTTTTAATAAATCGGAGTTGACACCATAGATAAAATAGAATAGTTTAGTTATTTTACATGGCTCACAATCTTACATACACCAGAAAATCTTAATGATGAACAACATAGGCTGATTTGACATTATTGTCAGCTTCAGTGGTGGGCATTGTTAGAAATTTAGCCATAAAACCACAATGTACCCATAATAATTTTAATTCATTGTCCAAGCTTCGTCACTATGAAATGCCTAGCCCTAGTTATAGAAAAGGAGCAACTCGGCGCACAAAAAAATCGTAGAATCAAACTTTAGTACCTAGGTACCAGTTTCATGCTTACATATTAAAGTTATTTACAAGGTTGATTTTGTAGAGAGGCATTGATTTTCATGTTCGGAAACAATATGAAGGGACCGCCTCATCAGCCGTAGCAAACACCCCCGTTAGATCATGTAGACATGGCGGTATAATTTACTAATATGACACTGTAGAGTTCAGAGAGAGAAATTAAGGGGAAAATGTTGTCATTAATTTGTGACTACATAACTATGTGTTGTTCATTAATTTTAGTGTATTGGAAAAACATTGGCAAGTAAACATGTTCAAATGTCATATTTATAGTTTGGTATGATGCAATGCATGAAAGGAGTGACTAGCGCAATTTCCAAACTCTTCAAAGGTTTTTTTGCAAATAAAACATTCAGGCCTCGTGTGTGCCGCTGCATCTTCGATCCAACGGCTCCCCGGTGCTCATATTAGGTGCTCCCCGTAGCTTAATTACCCGCTACGGTGATATGAGCATCTAGGTCATATGATCAGTGATCAGATGGCACATGCGTAGTACTTGTACTTTCTGCGCATTTTCCAAACTCTATCAGCCGTATATTGCAAAAACATTCAAACCTCCTATTGTGGGCCGTTAGATCTCAGTGAACTCGTATCACCATAGAATCTACGGTGCGGGAGCACCTCATACTATCCCGTGCGAGAAAACATAAGGTGCTATCGCAGCGTGGATGCTACGGTGATACGAGCTTGGAGGTCGTTTGATCTGAGATCCAATGGCATCTGAGCAGTCTTTGTGCTTGTAAGCAGTGGCCGAACTCTTTTGGGGCTTTTCTGCAAAAAACCATTCGAACCACCGAGCAGGTGTTGGTCACAAATCCAACGCCTCCGAAGAGCTTGTATCACCAAAGCATCTAAGGTGTGGTAGCACATGATATTCTTACATACAGGAGAATATGATGCCCTCCTTCATCTTAGATGCTACGGTGATACGAGCTTCGAGGTCGTTGGATATGGGATCAAAGGGCATCTAAGTAGTTTTTGTACAAATTGTGTGCAATTCTCAAACTCATCAAGGTTTCCTGCGGAAATATTAAGACACATCATGTGAGCTGCTATATCTCAGATCTACAAGCTCCAAGCAACTCGTATCGGCATATAGCATCTAAGGTATGGGGGCACATGATATTCTCCCGGGGAGGAGGGGTGGCGGTGCACAACCAATCGATGGCTGGGAGGGTGGGGACAAATATAATCTAAACAATCCTAAACGGAACTCCACAATTTTATCTAAGGTCGAGGGGTTGACCCCCGACAATCATAGCTCCGCCTTAACAGAACATTTGCATGTACTGTAGTAATAGACTTAATATTCATGTTTCAGTTTCATGTTCATTTTAAATATTGAACTGAGGACCATGGATGTCTTATATTTTACTCCCTTCGTTCCCAAATATTAGTCTTTTTAGAGGCTTCAAATGGACTGGCACATACGGATGTATATAGAAATATTTTAGAGTCTAGATTCACTCATTTTGCTCCGTATGTAGTCACTTGTTGAACTCTCTAAAAGACTAATATTTAGGAATAGAAGGAGTATTTTTGAATTCGTGTCATACATGCATGGTTTGGAAAAATAGATGCACTATACTTATTGGATTGTTGTTGTGTTCGTGCGTGTGTGTCTCTCTGTGTGTGTGTGGTCATATGCTTAATACATACAAAGTTTTCTCACCTCCATGTTGTTCATCTTTTAAATTTGAATTTGCATTGGAAAACATACTAGGAATACCATGAAATGTGAAATCCACGTTGAGATCACTATATCACAAACTCACTCTAATTCAACAACTCGTCATAAATCAATTACCACGTTGAGATTAGTATTTGCAAGGAAAATACGGGTATTGTAATACACATAGATTCGTTCGGCAATTTAAAAGGTTCATTTCGTATTCTCGAATGGTAGGACCCAACGGCGTACCAGCCACACCTTGGCTCGTGTTGATCCTAAAAAAAAGCGGGCTCGTGTCCTTCGGTGGCATGCGTGGTACGCACATTAGGCAACCCCATTACCCCAACCAGTCGAGCCTCAGCGTTTCAAGTCGAAATATCTGGCGGCCAGAATTCCAGCCCTAGGAAATTCCCCTCATGTCCCCGGTCCATAATGACTACCGATGAACAACGGAGGGATGCTTTAGTAACTAGACAACGTTACCTACCGTGTCGAGCATGGTTCAATTCCCTCGGTCGCCGCTCGTCAAGGTCACCCGTCAACTGCATTGCCTAGTACTACTACTACTACTACTACTACTACTACACCAGGATGAGCACAGAATTGAGCCCGTTTGTTCGTGCCTATTACTTGAGTTAATATATCAGGCAATGCACTGGTACGGAGGGATTATCCTTTTACTCTGCATATATAACTTGTCTGAAGTCTAACTAAGCAAAATGTTTGACCAAATCCTTTCTTAAGAAATACAACAGTACTGATGTACGACTTGAAAATTTATTGCATGATGCAGGTTATGATATTGTTTCGAATCCTGGATCTTAAATTTCTGAAAATCCAAAAGTGAGCATAAATTCTTGAACTAAGCATGGTCACGTGATATGGCACAAATATTATTTTGTAAGTTTTTTCTTCAATTTGAGACAAGCTGCTTATGACAAGTTGCACAAATGAAGAGCCAAGGTATTTTGGAAGAAAGACCTGTCACGTTAAGGCAAACGCTTTCACTATTGAAACCGTGGGTGTTTACGTGCCACCACGAGTCCCCGCTTCTCATCGGCAGTCGGCAGGTGCCGTCCAAGCAAGCGTGTGAGTCGACGGGAGGCGTGCGAGCAGACCGTTGCGCCGGCTGTCAGGGAGGCGTGCGAGCAGACCGCTGTGCAGGCTCACCGGGAGGCGAGCCCTTTGACCAGGCTCCGCCGCCCACCGTCGTCCCAACTGCTCCCACTTTTAATGTCACTGGCGCCGCAGTTTAAAATCAACCCCGCACTACCCGGTACTCCCTCCTTTCCGGTTTATAGGTCTTATCTCAAAATATTAGTTTTTCCATTTTATAAGGCTCAATTTTGTTGTTTCCCATCACATGTTCAGATTCCAAGGTAAATTAAATCATTGTATGCAAGTATTAAGAGAAAATTGACCAATGCATATAATTTATGCATGCATGCATTGCAATTAATGCATTGGTAAACATATTTTTTGAGAAAAACAAGAGCATTAATTGGGTGCTTTTGCAAACTACAAAAAGTATTCCACCACTCACCATCTACCTTGGTTGGTGAGATTTTTGAATTGAGCCTTATAAATCGGAAAGGAGGGAGTATCGCTACAATCCTCTCTCTTCCTCTCCGATTCTCCTATCGTCTACCTCCAACTAGCCTGACCTAAACGTACGCCATGCCGCATCATGATGGTCTGCCCTTAGTGTTCCAGTTTCCTGAGGAAGACACTCAGCCGGAGTCTCAAGAACATAAGGCGCTTTGGGACGAGCTTGAACTGGCCTTGCGGGAAGACGCCGCGCCTGTCCCCGCTCCCGTTCCGGCTCCCGTCGCCCCGACTGCGCCAGCGCCCATCCCCGTGGCATTGATGGGCTGGGAGCTGCACATTGTCGCCGAGCTTGATCTCACGGGGTTCCACGAGGTGCCCGCCGACTTTAACGCGCCAGTGCACCTGCCAGCGCATGCGCCTGCACGTGCACTGACGCGCACGCCCGTGCCGGTGCCCATGCACCTGCCAGCGCCTGCGCGTGCACTGACGTGCGCGCCCGTGCACACGAATGTCTCTGCCGCGCCGTTGACAGCGCCTATCCCCGCACGGGTGCCAGTGCCCCCCTCAGCGGCATGGATGGCCGCCGTCGACCGCTTTCTTGCACCAATGCCAGTCGCCTCCTCCCGCCAGTCGACTCGCTCCGAAGTCCAGAACATTTTGGCCTTCCTTGAAGCTAGGCCAACGTCCAGGAGTACGCCAACAACGGCGCAAGACGCCGCCGTCGCCATCGGTCAGTGGCCCGACGACACACAGAGCACGGCAGAGGAGCCGCTTCCCACCGCGAGACGCCCCCGCCGCCGCCGCGTAATCTAAATTTGCCATGAAAAACGTTCGTATTGCCATGCTTAAAATCCGAACGTTTATCATTTCCGTTTATTTTATATCGATCGTCGTATAATTTAAAGTCGGAGTCAGACTGAACGAAATGTATGGTTTGATCGATTGAATGTTCTGCTAGAGCCGTATCAAATTAAATATAAAACGTCATCAAGCCACATGTATTCCTTGTCATCCAATGACCTAGACTGCTTCAATGTCGAGCGCTCAACACGTTTAGCGTGCAGTTAATTTCATGCCAAAAATAGTGCTAATCACATGACAACACGTGAATAATATCCTAGTAGTTAATATCCGCATGCACTTAATATACATCCAAATTAATGTGCATTGCACGTACACACTGACTAGTGCTCCTAGTACGTGAAACTGGTGCCGTGACTTGTGAACGCGTCTAGATATGGTCAACGGCAACATCGCCCGCGAGTTCTTCCTGTTTGCCTGTGCGTCTAAACGCAGAAGGGGACGAGAGAGAGAGAGAGCACACATGGAACCCACCAGTAAGTGAAGACGTGTAGATATATTTTGTGCGTGGGAGGAAGCAAGGTCAACCGATCACATAGGGTCGCCGTGCGATCGAAAGAGTGACCTAGATAGACGATGTGCGTGAGAGAGTATACAATGTGAATAGGTCGAATTGGGCTCAAACATGGTGATATATCTTTTTGTCCGAGAAAGAGCAAGGTCAATCGAGACATACGGAGAGATAGAGAGAGAGAGATTGAGTGAGCGTGGCCCACCATGAGGCCGAAAGAGTGGTGGCGTCTTGGATGGACTGACCTAGATAGACAATCTACGTGAGAGAGTATAGAGTGTGTCGATCGAGGCCCGAACAGGGAGATATATCATTTGTGTGTGAAAGAAAACGAGGTTAAACGAGACTCAGATAAATAGAGCGAGATTTAGCGAGTGTTGCCCGCCGTGCGGAAGAAAGAGTGAGACAGTCTCGAGGGAGTGACCTAGATATACAACGTGCATGCGTGCGCATGCACGAGAGGTTGGGGGGCTAGATAGGCAATGCATGTATTTAGCGCGAGAGGGTGAGAGGGAGAGGGGGGAGAGAGAGAGCTCGGCATGGGGTGCAATGGCGGGTGTGTGAGGTAAATACATTTGGTAACAGAGTAGAAAAAGGGGTTGTGTAGTTGAGAGACTTAGAGATCGAAACATGGAGAGAAAGAATGAACGTGTGTTGGAAACCGGTAGCATCCTAAGGTGGTTAATAGAGGAA